>NW_023270121.1:767503-793553 GCF_011800145.1 Mirounga leonina | reverse complement strand
ATATATATATATATATATATATATATATATATATATATATATATATATATGTCTTCATGGAACTTGTATTCTTGTTAGAAAAACAAGAGAAGGCTCAGGAGGAAACATCTGAAGGAGATAAGGGAGTGATCTAGGCAGATATTTGAGGATAAAGTTTTCCAAGCAGAGGGAATAGCAAATGCAATGGAGCTGATTTGAAAGTATGCCTGACAAAAGTAGCTAAAATTATGTCCCTTCCCACCTTTATCTAATATTCTTAGGACCTATTCTCACACATATTCTCAAGATTTTTGCCAGTGTAGCAAATACATTGAACAAGTAGGATTTGTAGGAGACAATAATAAAACATTTTTTTCTACCTGCTACCCATGCAAACCTGCCCTTTGGTTTGTCCCTTGAGTGAAACCTAGGGTATGTCCCATGACTTTCCTGCTTGCCCTATAGGTAAAAAAATATCCTCCTGTCAGTTCAAGTCACAAAAGAGTTTCCATTCGAGGTGCCTGGCTGGCTAAGTTGGAGTATGTAGCTCTTGATCTCGGGGACGTGAGCTCAAGCCCCGTGTTGAGTGTTGAGAAATAAATAAACTTTAGACAGACAGCCTCTCCTTTACTGTCCTGTCCACCACTCCCTTGCAGTGTATTCAATAAACTTCTATCTCCTTTAAAATAAATAAATAAATAAATAAATAAATAAATAAATAAATAAATAAATAACAACCTTTAAAAACAAACAAACAAAAGTTTCCATTTGATGAAGGCAGAAAGAAAATAAGAAATTAAAATCTTATATAACTGGTACTGTTATGGCCATCTAGTACTGGCACTTTCTAGGCTGTGAAGGTATTTAAAGTTAACTCCTTCCTTTGTGTGGTTCCTTTATGGGTTCTATAGGGAGTCCCCCATTGTTGAGAATCTCTTACCTGCTCTTCTCTTGAAATGGGCAAATACATATCCTTGAGCTAGTCACTTTCGACTCCTTCATTAGCCTTTATTTTTTTAAGATTTTATTTATTTATTTGTCAGAGAGAGAGAGACCTCAAGCACAAGCAGGGGGAGCACCAGGCAGAGGGAGAAGCAGGCTCCCCACTGAGCAAGGAGCCTGATGTGGGACTTGATCCCAGGACCCTGGGATCATGACCTGAGTCAAAGGCAGACGCTTCACCAACTGAGCCACCCAGGCGTCCCTCCTTCATTAGCCTTTAAACTTCTAGCAGTATATCCAGGTTGTTTCTGCTAAGGTCTCCTTGATCCCCCAGAAGACTATCATGACCTAGATCAATAACCACAAACTAGTTCTGTCTCCTGTATGGCCCATGTAATGTCTATGGGAACCACTCACACATCATTTGTACAATTTAACTCCCAAATTCAAGGAGTCCAGTCTCTCCCCAAATGTTCTTCAGTTTTATGTCAAAGTAGCTAGCTGGTCTTACCTTTTAGATTTAGATACCTGCAGTGTTAACAAGTTCCAGGGACTTTGAATAGACCCACTGAGGGTTTTTGCCTTTGGTATGAGGTGACAGAAAACACCTACTCTTTCTCTATAATGGAAGCACTCATGAAATGCCAACATTTCTCATTAGAAATCCTCTTCTAATCTCCAACAATCTTTCTGGCCTCTCAAATGCCTTTTGTAGGCTGAAAATGTGTAATTATCTAAAGGTAACCAACTCAGTACTCATCCAAGTATGACCTGCTTTCATCACCTTGCATTACAATTCAGAATTCGGCAGTGATTGAAACCTATTGTCTTGGGACCTCAACCAAAAAGGAAACTGAAATAGGTAATTTTTAATTTCCTGTTATAACTATATATATATATATATATATATATATATATATATATATATATATATTTAAAAGCCTGCAATTCATCTGGTGTATGAACTATTTGATTTTATAATTTCAGTGTCCTTCCTCCCACCTGGCATACTGGGATTTGATTCTAGTTATAGATTTAGAGATAATGAGTGTGTCTGCAGCACAATGGGGGAGAGAATGAAGACAATTGATCTCCCTTGCAAGGTGTCTTTAGGCAGGTTGTTACAGGTTTTCAAATAAGGCAGGAACATCCTCACCCATAAAGGAGAAGAGGAACTAATTTGGTAAGGAAGACCTAGTAAGGGATGAAAGTGGCCTTCTTTTGGCCTCCTCTTCCTCCTAGATCCTTGTACTGCTCATTCCTTGAGGCCCAGCTCTGACCACACAGCATCTGAGACCATGTGAGCTGGAAGTGAACTCTCCCATCTCTGTCTCTGATGGTCATTGAGGCACATGGGGCCTCAACCACTCTTATGTTCCTTAACAAAGGATGGTTTGTCCCTTTCCTCTTTCTAATGTGTGTGTGGAAGGGAAAGGCTACTTTCTCAGGAAGTTAGGTGCTAGGGTAGCAAGCAGGTGCCCACCCTCATTCTGCCGCAGTGACTTCTGTTAATGTTTAATTGTGCATCTCCAGAAATCTTGGAAGCTCAGAAGAAACCATTTGTTTATTGGCTTACAAATACACCTTCTGGGGGCACCTGGGTGGCTCAGTCTGTTAAGCGTCTGCCTTCGGCTCAGGTCATGATCCCAGGGTCCTGGGATCAAGCCCCACATCAGACTCCCTGCTCATTCCCCCCACTTGTGTTCTCTCTCTCTCTGTCTGTCAAATAAATAAAAATCTTAAAACAAACAAACAAACAAACAAACCTTCTTTCTGCCCAAAGTTGGAAGCAGAAATTTTCTTAAAGATTTTATGTATTTATTTGAGAGAGAGAGAGTACACGTGTGCACAAGCAGGGGGAGGGGCAGAGGGAGAGGAAGAAGCAGACTCCCCACTGAGCAGGGAGCCAGACACGGAGGCTGGATCCCAGGACCCCAGGATCAGGACCTGAGCTAAAGGCAGACACTTAACTGACTGAGCCACCCAGGCGCCCCAGGAGCAGAAATTTAGTTGACTCCTGCTTATTCTGCTTACATATAGTCAGAAGTAACCTTAACCTTATTATAATGGAGTTTTTGACAGAGGATATCCTCACCTGGTTATGAAGATGGTGATCAGTTTGTGATCAGGTGCTGTTTCCTGAGCAGCTTCACAACACATAAGTTCTATTTACATTTGAATTTAACTTAAACACAACGTATTTTATATTTTTTAGCTTGGTAATATATTCACACAATTCAGTCATAAAAAAGAATTAAAAGGGTGGTTCAGTATTTGTGAAACAATCAACATGATATGTCACGTCAGTAAGACAAAGTGAACATCATACTGAATGGGGAAAAACTGAGAGCTTTTCCTCTAAGGTCAGGAACAAGACAAGGATGTCCACTCTCACCACTTTTATTCAACATAGTACTGGAAGTTCTAACCACAGCAATGAGACAACATAAAGAAATAAAAGGCATCCAAATTGGTGAAGAAGTAAAACTTGCACTATTCGCAGATGACATGATACTCTATATAGAAAACCCTAAAGATTCCACCAAAAAACTACTAGAACTAATAAATGAATTCAGTAAAGTTGCAGCATACAAAATCAATGTATGAAATGTGTTGCATTCCTATACACTAATAATGGAGTGGAAAGTGAAATTAAGAAAACAATCCCATTTATAATTACACCAAAAACAAAATATCTAGGAATAAACTTAACCAAAGAGGTGAAAGTGTTCTATTCTGAAAACTATAAAATGCTGATGAATGAAATTCAAGATGACACAAAGAAATGGAAAGACATTCCATGCTCATGAATTGGAAGAAAAAATATTGTTAAAATGTCCATACTGCCCCCCCCCAAAAAATGTCCATACTGCCCAAATCAATCTACATATTATAGCAATCCTTATCAAAATACCAACAGTATTTTTCACAGAACTAGAACAAACAATCCTAAAATTTGTATGGAACAAGAGACCCCAAATAGCAAAAGCAACCTTGAAAAAGAAAAGCAAAGCTGGAGGCATTACAATTCTGGACTTCAAGTTATATTACAAAGCTTTAGTGATCAAGACAGTATGGTACTGGCACAAAAATACATAGATCAATGGAACAGAAAAGAAAACCCAGAAATGGACCCACAACTATATGGTCAACTAATCTGACAAAGCAGGAAAAAATCATCCAATAGTAAAAAGACAGACAATAGTGTTGGGAAAACTGGACAGCAGCATGCAGAAGAATGAAACTGGACCACTTTCTTACACCATACACAAGAATAAATTCAAAATGGGGGCGCCTGGGTGGCTCAGATGGTTAAGCGTCTGCCTTCGGCTCAGGTCATGATCCCAGGGTCCTGAGATCGAGCCCCACATCGGGCTCCTGGCTCAGCGGGGAGCCTGCTTCTCCCTCTCCCTCTGCCTCTCTCCCTGCTCATGCTCTCTCTCTCTGTGTATCTCTGTGTCTCAAATGAATAAATAAAATCTTTAAAAAAAAAAAAGAATAAATTCAAAATGGATGAAAGACCTAAATGTGAAACAAGAAACTATCAAAATCCTAGAGGATGTTGGGGAGGATGCGGAGAAAAGGGAAACCTCTTACACTGTTGGTGGGAATGCAAACTGGTGCAGCCACTCTGGAAAACAGTATGGAGGTTCCTCAAAAAGTTAAAAGTAGAACTACCCTATAATCCAGTAATCACACTACTGGGTATTTACCCAAAAAATACAAAAACACTAATTCAAAGGGATACGTGCACTCCTATGTTTATAGCTGCATTATTTATAATAGCCAAATTATGGAAGCAGCCCAAGTGTGCATCGACTGATGAATGAATAAAGAAGAAATGAATAAAGAATATACACAATGAGATACATATCATTGAAAATTATTCATATATATACACTATGATATATATATATATCATTGAATATTATTCAGTCATAAAAAAATCTTAACATTTGCAATGACATGGATGGAGCTAGAGAGTATAATGCTAAGCGAAATAAATCAGTCGAAGAAAGACACATACCATATGATCTCACTGATATGTGGAATAAAAAAAAAAACAATCAAAGGGAAAAAGAGAGAGAGCGGCAAACCAAGAAACAGACTCTTAAATATAGAGAACTGATGATTACCAGAGGGGAGGTGGATGGAGGGATGACAATGATAGGTAATGGGGTTTAAAGAGTACACTTGTCATGACGAAAAAAAATTTTTTGATGACTTTTTTTAAAGCTATTTGTTTTCCTTTTCCTTAGCCCTTCTGTTCCTGGACAATTCAGTCATAACACCATTAGATGGGGAAAAGCATGGTAGGAGAGAACAGAGTTTTGTTGGCCTGAGCAGGGTGAAGAAGGTATCCATCTTGGGAGAGTGGCTCATTATAGAGAGTTATTGTCTAAGAATTGTAAAGTGGAATTCCTGAGTAGGAGACTAGCCAGGTGAGGAGTATTGGGTTCTTTCTATTTGGTTGAAGGGAGTGTCTTTGTGAGGCAGTGTGTGGCAGACTGGAACAGGATTTTAGAATCTGAACAGGGTGAGAAACATGTCTATGCAGAAGGTTGCCAACAATCTGAAGAGGGCACCTATATGGCTTTCAATTGATATATATAGAAATATACTTGTAAGTGTGTAAATGTATATACATGTGAGTTCCTATGTATGTGTGTGTGTATACACATATATACACAAATATATATACACAAATATTACCTAATTCTTTCCACTGAGAGAGCCTGGGAGCTTAGTATCCCAATAGCAAGAAACATACCTAGTGTCCATAGCCTGTCTTCTAAATACTATTGTTGAATGAAAAGAACAAGAACTCCTTTGAGAAATGGTTGATTACATGGATGTGGCAGGCAAAGAACAAAATGGGCCTGGAACATCTTGATGTGCCAGAAAGCACAGTGCTCAAAAAATGATGGCACACCAAAAGGACACAGAAGCCAATCTGAAGAGGCTCCTACAAATCACATAGAGGACAATATGAGTATCAAAATAAATGATAGAACATAGTGTAATGCACTGAATTAAAAAAAGAAAATATGATTCATTATCTAAATAAATAAATACACAAATAAACATTTACATAGTTTCAAAATACTTACCCATAAAATACTTAATAGTTACAAAGGAAAAAGACACTGGAATGTCCTAGAAGGCACCACCTTAAACAAATGGTCAAAGAGAACATTGTAGGGGCATCTGGGTGGCTCAGTTGGTTAAGCGACTGCCTTCGGCTCGGGTCATGATCCTGGAGTCCAGGGATCGAGTCCCGCATCGGGCTCCCTGCTCGGCGGGGAGTCTGCTTCTCCCTCTGACCCTCCCCCCTCTCATGGTCTCTATCTCATTCTCTCTCAAATAAATAAATAAATAAAATCTTAAAAAAAAAAGAGAGAGAACATTGTAAGTAATGGGACAAATTGAGATTGTGTCACCTGATAGGATAAAAAGAGAAGATCAAAGCAATACTTCTGTGATATTCCTGCTAAAGATGAATAACCTGAATCTATTCAAGAAGAAATATCAGGCAAAACCAAATTGAAGGACACTGTAAAAAATAACTGGACTATAACTTCAGGCATAAACTGAGGGCATATTCTATACTGAAGGATAATAAAGAGACCTGACGGCAAAAAATAACTGGACTATAACTTCAGGCATAAACTGAGGGCATATTCTATACTGAAGGATAATAAAGAGACCTGACAGCAAAATGCAATATGTGATCCTGAACTGGAATCTCCTTTTTCTATAAAGACGTTGAATAACTGGTAAAAATTTATTGGGGTCTGAGTTTAGATGGTAGTAATATATTAATGTTAATTTTCTGATTTTGATAATTGTGGTTATGTAGGAAAATGTCTGTGTTTGTGGGAAATGTGCACAAAAGATGTTTGGGGTTATATTCATTTTCTACTTCTGTGTAACAGATTAACAGATTCAGCAGCTTAAAGCAACACCCCTTTATTAGCTCACAGTTCTGTAGATCAGTAGTCTTGGCTAGTTTCCTGTTTAGGGTCTGATGATGCTGAAATGAAGGTGTTGACTGTCCTGGGCTCTTATCTGGAGGACCGGGAAGAATCCCCTTCCAACTTTACTCAGGTTGTAGGCAGACCTCAATTCCTTGCAGTGGTAGGATTGATATACCCATTTCTTTGCTGACTTTTGACAGGACATTGCTCTCAGCTCCTTGCATTTGGCCTTACCATCTTCAAAGCCAACAATGGTAATGCATCCAAGCATTATCATGCTTTGAATTTCTCTAACTTTAACTTCTGTCAACAGCCATATAAAGCTTTCTCCTTTTAGGGCTTGAGTGATTAGATTAGGTCCACCTGGGTAATCTCCTTTTTGCCATATAATGTAACATAATGGTAGGACTAACACCAGGAGGTGAAAGTTGTAGGGGCCATCTTAAAATTCTGCCTACCATAGGGTAGATGGGCCATTAAACTAGTAACTTACTCTCAAATAATTCAGGGAAAAAATTCTTTATACTGTCTTCACAATTTTTCCATAATTTTGTGTTTTTTCTTTAAAAATGAAAAATTAAAAGTAAAAAAAATTTATACAGTGTAGTTCTGGTTCCAAGTAAGATGGAATACATACATTCTAACTCTCTCTAGTACTAAACACAGATGTGAAAAACAGACAGAATGTATGGTACAGCTATTTGAGGTTTCCATAACATAATAAAAATAATATTTAATGTCTAGTATACAAACCAAAATTACTCAGCATGTAAGAAATCATGAAATTCTCAAAAGCATAGAAAAAGGCAATCAACAGATACCAATGATGAGATGACAGATGCTGTAAATATTTGATAGACTTTAAAATGGCTGTTATAAAAAATGCTCAAAAGAGTCATCACTCTTAAAAACCGAATTAAAACTGAAATTATGAGCAAAGAAATAGAAGATATAAAAAAGAATTTAATTCTTTATGAGCAAAGAAAGAGATGTTCCCCTAGAGCCTCCAGAAAGGAATACAGCTCTGCCAACATCTTGATTCTTGGCAAATGAGATCTATGTCAGACTGACCTAGATAATTGTGAGATAATAAAAAAGTTTTATATTTAAAATAATATACTAAGTTTGTGGTGATATTTTATGGCAGCAATAGAAAACTAATACAGAAGAGGAGGAAATATGTCCCAATTCATTTTACAGTAACCAAACCAGAGAAATACAGTACAAATAAAGAAAACTAAGACCAGTATCCCTCATACTACAAGATTAATTTTCTCTCTCTCTCTCACACACCCAAGTGGGGTTTATTCCAAGAATAAAAGGCTAATTCAATATTTGAAAATCAATCAATGCAATCCACCACATTAAGAATCTAAAGAAAAGTGTGCCTGGGTGGTTCAGTGGGTTAAGTGTCTGCCTTCAGCTCAGGTCATGATCCCGGAGTTCAGGGATGGAGTCCCACATCAGGCCCCCAGCTCATGGGGGAATCTGCTTCTCCCTCTGCCCCTCACCTTGCTCTCATGCTCTCTCACACTCTCTCTCTCTCAAATAAATAATAAATAAAATCTTTTTAAAAAATTTACAAAGTAGTTAAAGAAAAAAAAGACTACATGAGCATCGCCAAAGATGCAGGAAGTCTTTTGACAAAGTACATCTATTAATGATAAAAACTCTCAATTAACTATGAATAAAAGTCAACTTCCACAACCTGATAAAGGGCTTCTACAAAAACACTCAGACAACACGTTTAATGGTGAGGGACTGAATATTTTCCCTCAAGACTGGGAACAAGGCAAGTATATCCACTCTCAGCAGTCTCCTTTAACATCATAATGGAAGTCTTATCCAGTGCAACAAGGCAAAAAAAGAAATAAAAAGCATACAGATTAGAAAGTAAAAATAAAATTTTCCCATGAAACATTGTGTGTCAACTATACTTCAATAGTAAATAAATAATTAAATAAAATGTTCCCTATTTGTGCATGACATTGTCTATGTAGAAAATCCCAGGGCACCTGGGTGGCTCAGTTGGTTGAGCGTCTGACTCTTGGTTTCACCTCAGGTCATGATCTCATGGGTCCGGCTCCCTGCATCAGGCTCCCACATCTGGCTCCCTGCTCAGTGGGGAGTCTGCTTGAAGATTCTCTCTCTCTGCCCTTCCCCCCACTTGCTCACTCGCGCAGATGTGTGCCCGCCCGCATGTGCTCTCTCTCTCTCTCAAATAAAATAAATCTTTTAAAAAAAAGAAAATCCCAAGAAACATATACTGGAAAGGAAGAAATAAAACCAAAACAACTAGAAATGCATAACGAAAAATATGAACTTCAATACCTACTTCACAACTTACAGAAAAATTAACTCAAAATGTAAACTTACATTTAGATATATGTTAATGTATTAAATGTAAATGTAAAACAAAAAATATATAAATTCTAGAAGAAAATATAACAGAATATTTGTGTGATCTTGACTTCAGCAATGAGGTTTCAGGTATGACAACAAAATAAAAGTTTTTAGGTATGACATCCATATAAGAAAAAAATGATAAACTGAACTTTAACAAAATGACAATCTTTGTTCTATAAAAGACACGGTTAAGAGAGTGAAAAGACAAGCCACACTGGGAGAAAATATTTGCAGATCACATATCTTATAAAAGACATATCTTGAATATTTAAAGAACCATTAAAACTCACTAAAAGGAAAAACCTCAATTAAGAAATTGTCAAAATATCTGCACAGTCACTTAACCAAAGAGGATATCCAGATGGTACATAAACACATAGGAAAATATGTTTGATATTGTTAGTCATTAAAGAAATGTGTATTAAAACCACAATGATGGAGCACCTGAGTGCACTGTCAGTTGAGAATCCGACTCTTGGTTTCTACTGAGGTCGTGATCTCAGGGTCATGTGATTGAGCCCAGTGTGGGGCTCAGCGCCCAGTGTGGGGCTCAGCGCTCAGTGAGGAGTCTGACTGAGATTCTCTCTCCCTCTCCCTCTGCCCCTCCTGCTCATGCGTTCTCTCTCTCTCAAATAAATAAATAAATACATATTTTTTAAAAAAACACAAGATACCGGTGTACATCTATCAGAATGGATTAAAAAAAAAAAAAAAACCTCCGCAATTGCAAATGCTGGTGAGGATGTGGAACAACAGGAATTCCCATGCATTGCTTGTGGAAATGCAAATGATACAGCTACTTTGGAAAACATACTCACAGTTTAATATAAAGTTAATCATATGTACACTTACCATATGACCCAAGAATCCCACTTGTATGTATTTGTCCAAGTGAATTTCAATTGTATATTCGCACAAAAACCTGTACACAAATGTTCATAGTATCATTATTCATAGTCACCAAAATCTGGAAACAATCCAGATGTCCTTCAACAGGTGAATATATTAATAAACCTTGGCACATCCATAAAATGGAATGCTACTCAACAATAAAAAGAAACAAACTCTTGTTTTATGAATAAATTTGAAGCATTATGCTTAGCGAATAAAATCAGATCTTAAAGGCTACATATAGTATGATTACAGATACATGATAATCTGGAAAAGGCAAAACTATAGAATTGGAATCAGATAGTGGCTCCCAGGGATTGGGGATGATGAATGTGACTGACAACAAAGGGTCTGCACAAGGAAATTTTTAAGGTGGTGGAACTCTTCTATATGTTACTGTGGTGGCTATGTACATGTTAAAACCCATAGAACTATACACCACCACCAAGGGTGACTCTTTCCCTATGCCAGTGGTTCTCAATTTTTTTTCCCACTATGGGATATTTAGCAATGTCTGCAGACATTTTTTGTTCTCACTCTATGGAGGTGGGTGCTACTGGCATCTGGTGGCTAGGGACCAGGAATACTGATAAACACCCAACAATGCACAGGACAGCCATCCCAAGAAAGAATGATCCAGCCCAAAATGTCAATAATGCCAAGGCTGAGAAATCCTGATACACGGAAAATTTTTAAAAACCAACCAGAATGTCAGGAGAATCCAGGATGGAATAGACTGTAACAAATACATCTAACTATTAAAATTGTGACTTAATCCATTTGAGCTTCTGTGAAATACTACAGACTGGGTAGCTTATAAATAACAGAAATTTATTTCTCCCAGTTCTGGAGGTTTGAAGTCCATAATCAGGGTGCTAGCATGGTCAGGTTCTGATGAAGGCCCTTTCCTGGTTTGCAGACTACTGATTTCTCACTGTATCTTCTCACGGTGGAACGGACTAGGGAGCTCTCTGGAGTCTCTTTTATAAGAACACTAATCCCATTCATGAGGATTCCACCCTCATGATCTAAGCACCTCTTAAATGCCCTACCTCCTAGTATGATCATATTGGGCATTAGGATTTCAACATATAAATTTGGTGGTTTGACCTAAGTAACTCTGGAAAATGTTTGGCTGGCTACTGCAAAGCTAAAGTCAAAATGAATTGTACTTTAGTTGGTATATTTGTTTCTCATGAAGCATGACATAGCAATTTATTACATGTATAGCAATACATTGCATGTATATTAGGGTTGAACAAATAAGTTAATATCAATAATGGGAGCCAAGTTTCTCACTGTCAGAGAAAGAAGTTGCACAGAACAAAGATTTAGAGTTAAAGATACCAATATGAACCTCTGTGTGTGTGTGTGTGTGTACATAGATCAGTATAGATAGATTTACTAGCTCTGTCCACTGAGAGGGTCTAGACACAATGATGCCCCTTTAACAATGAACACACATAAGGCCCAGATCTTGGCTTCTAAATACTATTTTCTAATAAAAAGAACCAGGACTCCTTGAAGAAATAGCTGGTCCTAGAACCAGAGCAGGGAAAATACAAGATTAACCTAGAACATTGTGTAGTCCCAGAAAGTAAGGAAGTGATTTAAAAACAGTATGCAAGTGTATTAGCTTTCTATTGCTACATAACAACCACCAAGGTAACAGCTTAAAACAGAAGTCCAGGTGGGCTCAACTAGGTTCTTTGCTTACAATCTCAAAAAAGCTGAAATCGAGATGCCAATCAGCTTGGGCTCTTGTCTGGAGACTATGAGAAAGAACATGCTTCCAGGCTCATTCAAGGTGTTAGCAGAATTCAGTTCATACAGTTGTAGGACTGAGGTCCCTGTTTCCTTGCTGGTTGTCAGCTGCAGGTATTTTCAGCTTCTAGAGACTTCCTATATTCCTCTGGTTCTGGCCACATCCATTTACAAAGACAGCAATGAAAAATTAAATTCATTTCATGTTTCGAATATCCCTGACTTTCTCTTCTCCTTTTCTTTTCTGCCTTCCTCTTCTGCCACCAGCTGGAGAAGTGTCTATGCTTCAACTGCTCATGTGGTTATTTTGGGTCAACCAGGATAATCCAGGAAAATTTCCCAATGTTGAAGTCAGCCGATTTAGTGTTAAATTACATCTGAAAAATCCCTTTACAGTAATACCTGGATTAGTGTTTTACTGAATAACCAAAAGACAGGAATCTCGAAGGTGTCTTAAAAATTCTGCCTAACACATTGTGCATATCAGAGGAACATGAGCCAACCCAAACAAGCTTCTAATGGTCAAAACTGGATCCATTTGGAAAAAAAAATATATCATTGAATTATATCCCAAAGAATAAAAATTTCCATACTGAGATAGACATATGATAGATACATGATAGATAGATGGATAGATAGATAGATAGACGATAGATAGATAGATAGATAGATAGATAGATAGATAGATAGATAGATAGATAGAACTTCCTTACAGAATAATTCCAGGTATTAAATCCAGTCAGCATGGGGAATATAGAAAACCACCATTAGAACACCAAAGTAGTAATTGCTGCCCATAAGACCACTGATGAATGCTAAATTTAATGAGTAAAACTTTAAGAAGAAATATTTAAGAAGAAATATTTGCATAGCCTCAAAGCATCTCCCCTCCAAATTTTAATTACTATTAAAAAAAACACCCACAAATTCTTTGATACTTCTCCCCACAGGAGGTAAAGCTTAATTCCCCTTCTTTTGAGTATGGGCTGGATTTAGTGACTCATTTATAAGAAACAGAGTATGGAAATGGAGAAATATCTTACAGAGGAGGAACTTGGCAGACATCATTTTAGCCAAGGAATCAAAGTTAACACCACCACTAATAAATCATGTTGATATCATATCACATGAATCACATCACAGAATACCACAGAAAAGGGAATATCACCTCTGTGTTATTCTTCCCTAAATCCTGTAATCTCAATAATCATGAGAAAACATCAGACAAGCCCAAACTGAGGGACATCTTACAAAATAACTGACCAGTACTCTTCAAAAAATGTCAAGGTCATGAAACGAAAGAAAGAACAACTCTCAGAGAATGTAGGAGAATGAGAATAAGGAGACATAATAACTAAATACAGTTAGTATCCTGGATTGAATCTTGGAACAGAAAAAAAGGACTATGGTGGCGCCTGGGTGGCTCAGTCGTTAAGCATCTGCCCTTGGCTCAGGCCCTGATTCCAGGGTCCTGGGATCAAGCCCCACATCAGGTTCCCTACTCTGCCGGAAGCCTGCTTCTCCTTCTCCCACTCCCCCTGCTTGTGTTCCTTCTCTCTCTCTCTCTCTTTTTTTCTCTGTCAAATAAATAAATAAAATCTCTAAAAAATAAAATGGGGCCAACAAGGAAGACACTGAGGAGGTAGGGCTTATGCCCGTCTTCTGTCTCAAATTCTCAGAATTTTTGTTCAACTCAGCTAAAAGCCAAGGCATCTGTTATATGTTAAAATGGACATAAACAGACTTTCTGCCCAACACTAGCCCTAGCAACCAATCATATATAGGTTAGTATAACTGTAGCAATACCAGCACCAATCACATTTTCTTCAAAACAGTTTATGTAAATCCCCTCCTTCCTCTTTAAAAACGCTAACCTCCTTTATCTCTCTGGAGCATGTTTTTGATTTTAGTCAAATCTGTGTCTCCTGGATTGCAATCCCTAAGACCCCAGATAAGCACACATATTTTATTTTGCAGCTACCATTTTTGTCTTTTGTTGGTTGGAAGTCCATTTTGCATTTGAGTTGTAAGAGCTATTCAAATATTAAGGTTAACTCCAAATCAGTAATACATGTTGTAAATATTGCATTGCATTGTTTGTTTTTTGTTTCATTTTGTTTTGAATTTATTTGTATTTTAACATGCTTTATAATATGATTTTGTTTTAAGGCATTTATAATATACTTCATGGAATTTTCTGCTTACAATAATGCATGTGTATAGCAGAAAAAGAAAAGAAAAATAATTAAACATGTTAATAGTAAAGAAACATTCAGACACTGAGAGTGGTAACAACTTTTTTAATATTCGATGTTAAAAGCCATTGAATTGGCAGTGAGGATGCAACATGACATAGTTGTTAAAAACCATGACTTTAGATATAGACAAATTGGGTTAAATTCTTACCTTTCACATGAAGGGAAAGAACAATTCTTCTCTACCTGTCAGGTTCTTCCAGCTGGACTAAATTAAATTTTCATAAGACATCAACAGGAGAAAAAAAGTTTTATTACATGTGCACAGAGCCCCAATAATGAAATTGTAACCTAAAGAAATGACCAAGGCAGGCAGTTGTTATACTTTTTAGACAAAGAGCTAATAATTCTGTGAGGAATTAACAGGACAAAAAAAACACTTTTGGGAGCTTCGATTAGTAAGGAATTCTAAACAGAATTTGGGCTGGGGTAGTAAATTAATAAAAAGTCACAAGGGTTGTTCATACAGCCTTCTCAGCTCTAAATTTCTCATCTCTGGTGATAAATATGTCTCTTTACCTCCTGGTACAGAGGATACCTTTCACATGGGAGATTTATTTCCTGCTTTCAGGGTGGACAGAGAAAGATCCAAGCCTTCCTGCCTAGGCTATCTCATAAGTAACTTTTATTTAAAATGATCAAAATTCCAATGCCATTTTTCAAAGTGCTGGAACAAACAATCCTCACATTGCCTGATTTCAAGCTATATTATAAAGCAGTGATCACCAAGACAGCATGGTACTGGCACAAAAACAGACATATAGACCAATGGAACAGAATAAAGAACCCAGATATGGACCCTCAACTCTATGGTCAAATAATCTTTGACAAAGCAGGAAAAAATATGCAATGGAAAAAAGCCTCTTCAATAAATGGTGCTGGGAAAATTGGACAGCTATATACAGAAAAATGAAACTCGACCATTCTCTAACACCATACACAAAGATAAACTCAAAATGGATGAAAGACCTCAATATGAGACAGGAATCCATCAAAATCCTAGAGGAGAACATAGGCAGTAACCTCTTTGATATCAGCCACAGCAACTTCTTTCAAGATACATCTCCAAAGGCAAGCGAAACAAAAGCAAAAATGAACCTTTGGGACTTCACCAAGATAAAAAGCTCCTGCACAGCAAAGGAAACAGTCAACAAAACAAAGAGGCAACCCACAGAATGGGAGAAAATATTTGCAAATGACACTACAGATAAAGGGCTGATATCCAAGATCTATAAAGAACTTCTCAAACTCAGCACCCAAAACACAAATAATCAAGTCAAAAAATGGGCAGAAGATATGAAAAGACACTTCTCCAAAGAAGACATACAAATGGCTAACAGACACATGAAAAAATGTTCATCATCATTAGCCATCAAGGAAATTCAAATCAAAACCACATTGAGATACCACTTTACACCAGTTAGAATGGCAAAAATTGACAAGGCAGGAAACAACAAATGTTGGAGAGGTTGTGGAGAAAGGGGAACCCTCTTACACTGTTGGTGGGAATGCAAGTTGGTACAGCCACTTTGGAAAACAGTGTGGAGGTGCCTCAAAAAATTAAAAATAGAGCTACCCTATGACCCGGCAATTGCACTCCTGGGTATTTACCCCAAAGACACAGATGTAGTGAAAAGAAGGGCCATATGCACCCCAATGTTCATAGCAGCAATGTCCACAATAACCAAACTGTGGAAAGAACCAAGATGCCCTTCCACAGATGAATGGATAAAGAAAATGTAGTCCATATATACAATGGAATATTACTCAGCCATCAAAAAGGATGAATACCCAACTTTTACATCAACATGGATGGGACTGGAGGAGATTATGCTAAGTGAAATAAGTCAAACAGAGAAAGTCAATTATCATATGGTTTCACTTATTTGTGGAACATAAGGAATAGCATGGAGGACATTAAGAGAAGGAAGGGAAAAATGAAGGGGGTGGAATCGGAGGGGGAGACGAACCATGAGAAACCACAGACTCCAAGGAACAAACTGAGGATTTTAGAGGGGAGGAGGACGGGGGGATAGGTTAGCCTGGTGATGGGTATTAAGAAGGGCATGTATTGCGTGGAACCCTGGGTGTTATACGCAAACAATGAATCATGGAACACTACATCAAAAACTAATGATGTATTGTATGGTGACTAACATAACATAATAAAATAAAATAAAATTTTAAAAAACAGAATAAAATAATCAAAATGCAGGGACACCTGGCTGGCTCAGTCCGTAGAGCATGCTACTCTTGATTTTAGGTTGTGAGTTCGAGCCCCACATTGGTTGTAGAGATTACCTAAAAATAAAATCTTTTTTTTTTTTTAGATTTTATTTATTTATTTGAGAGAGAGAGAGAATGAGAGAGAGCACATGAGAGGGGGGAGGGTCAGAGGGAGAAGCAGACCCCCTGCCGAGCAGGGAGCCCGATGCGGGACTCGATCCAGGGACTCCAGGATCATGACCTGAGCCGAAGGCAGTCGCTTAACCAACTGAGCCACCCAGGCGCCCCAAAATAAAATCTTTTTAAAAATAAAATAAAATAATCAATATGCCAAAGTGGCACATTGACCCCTATAGACAATTCACTTAACGTTTTTGTCCCTCAGGTGCCCTATTTATAAAGGGTAATTCTGATATATTTCAAATGGTTATTGTTAAGATTCATTTATTTAATTCATTTATTCAGCAAATTTATTGAGTGTCTACCAATCACTATTTAAGGCCAGTAGTTCTTAAAGTGTGGCTGTTGGACTAGCAGCATCCCCTAAGAACTTGTTAGAAATGCAGATTCTCAGGCCCCACTCCAGCCTAAGTGAATCAGAACTCTGGGGGTGGGGCCCAGCTACTTGTGTTTCCAAGTTTGCTAGTTGATTATGATGAGTGCAATAAGGTTTGGGAACCACTGCTGTAGGCATGAAGGTCATAACGGATCCCAAAATAAAAGAAACAGAATGAAGGTTACAAATATGAAGCACTTGGCTCTTAAGAACAGTCTGGACAGGGGCACCTGGCTGGCTCAGTTGGTTAAGCGGCTGCCTTTCCCTCCGGGGCCTGATCCCAGGGTCCTGGGATCAAGCCTCCCCCCAGCCCCCTCTCCCTGCTCAGCGGGGAGTCTGCTTCTCCCTCTGCCCTTCCCCCTGTTTATGTTCACTCTCTCTCAAGTAAATATATATAATCTTTAAAAAAAAAAAGAACTCAATCAGGACAGCCCTGAGAACCAATAAATCGGCATTATATACTACCTTTCCACATGTTTTTGTAAAAAGGAATTTTTCAAACACATTTATCACTGGTCCACCAAACAGCATGAAAGGGAGAAAGCGCTTGCAATACTCCACTATTACAATAATGGTATCTCCACTACTTGCAAAAGCGGTAGTGAAATTACAGTAAGCATTCAGTTCCTTGACAAGAACAGGAGCCAAATACCAAAGGAAAGGGTATTTTAAAAAATTGATCCCGGGGGCGCCTGGGTGACTCAGTCAGTTAAGCGTCCTCCTTCATCTCAGGTCATGATCCCAGGGTCCTGGGATTAAGCCCCATGTCAGGCTCCCTGCTCAGTGGGGAGTCTGCTTCTCCCTTTGCCTCTGCCCTTCCCCCTGCTCGTGCTTGCTCTCTCTCTCTCTCCCTCTTTTTCTCTCTCAAATAAATAAATTCTTTTTAAAAAATAAAATAAATAAATAATTGATCCCAAGGGGTGCCTGGGTGGCTCAGTCAGTTAAGCATCTGCCTTTGGCTCAGGTCATGATCCCAGAGTCCTGGGATCGAGCCCACATTGGGCTCCAGCCCACATTGGGCTCCCCACTCAGCGGGGAGTCTGCTTCTCTCTCTCCCACTGCACTCCAGCTCCTTGCACTCTCTATCAAACAAATAAATAAAATCTTTAAAAATTTTTTTAATTAAAAAAAAAAAGAAATTGATCCCAAGGTAAAGAGTGGTATATGCTTTGCATGATGGTGTATTTGCTTAATATGTGTAAGATATCTAGGTAGTAATGTACCTTATTAGGCACTAAGTAGTTAGTAGGCCCGGATAAAAAAAGATGTCTTTGTTTTAACTGAGCATAATATATGGGGAAATAATGATGCTTTACACAGTACTTAGCTTTATAGATTGATCAGTAGGATATAGATTGTGTGGGATAGAGTAAGGAGTTTAATGTTTTAGCTTGAACTTAAATCCTGTGCCACCCTATAATTAATACATTCAGCTAAGTCTCCTGACCTTTGTTAAAAAACAAAATTCAACCTAGTAAATTTGAAGATATAATCAGCTTCATTAAGCAGGAGGGTGGGACAAAGAAGTTATTAGCAAAAGAAAAGATTGTTTCAGGCAACATCACTGTCCTTTAGGGGTAAGAGCAGAGGGTCTTATTAGGTGGATTGCTTCATCTTTCTTTGGGGGATGGAGAGGGCCCATGTGACAAATTACCTCTGCTGCTGACCAGAGAATTCCTGACTGACCAGTTAAGACTGCATTACTACATTTCTGAGGAAGGTTGAAACTGCAATTAGGTTAGGTATTAAGCCCCAGTTTGGTGACTTAGCCTAGCATAAATGACTCTATTTGGGGTCTGTGGTTTTCTATTAACACTTAGAAGAGTGGCCCTAATAGGAGAATATGGAGTGGTTTCAACGTAAGGAAATAGGCAAATAGGGCTTTGTATGTCAGAGTGGAGGGTAAGGAACAAGCCTCACACTAACACGGTATCTGTCGCTCAAATTTATCTCCTTTCCTAGGCCCCTAGCCCCCAATGCATTCATCATGGAAAGAGGGGACCTGTAAGTGAAAATGGCTTTTTGTGGGTGTGTATTGCATCTGTGCCCAAGCAGCACTGGGACAGTACCCATGTGGGTACATGTAATATTGAGGTGGAAAGAAGTATATTCTTTACATTGATTGACGGATAGAGGAGGATTTGGTCCACCAGGGACTCCAGATAAATCAGTAAGATGTGTATTATCTTGAGGACTCCAAAACATCTGTAGCAGTGCGAAGCAGAACATCGCAGTTTCCAGGGTAAGGCTCACGATGGATGGCATAGTAGCAGAAGAATGAAAGAGTGGGCAACCACCTTTGCTGTCTGGTCTTGTTTCTCAGCCTGGGTGTCATAAACATTGGATAGTACCTCCATCAATAACTGAAGGAAATCTGAAGAGCGGAGGTTCTGCATGGGGGTGGGGTGGAGGAGGTAGCCAAACACAACAGCTCATTTCATACTTACTACTTCATTTGATCTACTCAGCAGTCCTGTGAGACATTTTCCCCATATTGCACATAAAGGACTAATTATGAAATTAATATATCTGCAATAACAGCCTAGCTGATACTTCTACCTAAGGGATTCAAATGTCACTTGAAATTTATCATCCTTTGGAAAATTTTTTTCAAGTATTTGTTAGCTGTTCCATACTGCCTTTATAAGTAAACTGACCTGTTATTTTGATAATTTTTATTTTATTTCTATTTAAACATTTCATTAATTTTTATGATACAACTAGAATATGTTCTTTTGGAAAAATGAGAAAGTACAGGTATGCAAAAAATACAAAAGGAAATTAAAATTTCCCATGAGTCTGCTCCTTAGAGAGGAACCAGAATTATTAAGCTTTTCATGTACATTTTTTCCAACTTTTTCTATGCACATATGGAAAGTATAAATATACTTATTTTAAATTGGGATATCATATATATGTATAGATACAGATATAGGATATAGATAGATTTATATATATATATTTACACATACATACACTATTTTCAACCTACTTTATTCACAGTACAATATATAAAGACTGTTTTTCTATGCAATTTGGAAAACCCCCTACTAAAATGCAGGCTTGCATATAGAGTCACAAGACAAAATCCAGTGAGATATTGGTTAACAACAGGAACATCTAAAACCAGTACCATCAAAAGGTTACAAAGAAGATGAGCAAAGTGATATGCAGAAAATGCAACCAAAATAAAAGTTGGGCTCTGATTATATAAGAAAAAAGAAAATTGAAGGTAAAAAGCATTAAAAGGGATAAGGCTGCTTCCTGGACTGCCTTTGCTTCCAGGGCATTATCCTAAATTTATTTCTTAATCTTTTTATCTCTTCCAGGCACCTTTCTATCTCATCTCCCCCTCCTCCTCCTGTCCCTTCATCATTACTGGCATGTCTATGGGGTGCTTGCTCCTGGCTATTATTTCCTCTAGCTTCCTGGCCTTCACCTTCCTCCAAAGGTAACTCTACATTCAACCTTTTCTTCATTTGCTTGGTGGGTATTTTCCATGTCGAGATTTGTTTTTCCTTTTTCTTCTTTGAATTAAATTACTGTTAGGGAGGAAATGCTGAATGTGTGTTGTTCATTCCAGCACCCATCAGCTTTCTCAAATCACGGAAATGGGTACAAAGGTCTCGCCCTTCCTCTAATTCGCTCCTCTCTTCGGGTTCTTGCCTTTCTCCCACACCTGAAAGGCCAGTGTAGATTTCCTCATTCTCTCTCAACAATTTCCCATTTAGTCCTTTCTATGGTCCTTTCCCTTGACTGAATGAGAGGCAAGTAGGAGCAGTGTGGCGTCCTAGTCATATTCTTGCCTGAGCCATATCCACTCTTTCACCCCTCACCCTAGATAGAGCTCCAGGCCAGATCGCTGTGTCATACCAACCTGCCCAAATTCCAAGCCGTTCCTCCTCCAGTTTCCCTTCTTGGACTAAGACATGCCTAATGGATATTTAGACCTACAGACAGATGAGAGTGTGTGGTACTGAAGTAGTTGGTGGACAGGCCAGTATACGAGACAAAAGTCCCTTTCAAGATTAGCCACCCCATCTCCTCAAATCTCAAAAGTCCTCCTTCCTGTCCTGGGTGCCAGGGTGGCTCAGTGGGTTGAGCGACTGCCTTCAGCTCAGGTCATGGTCCCAGGGTCCTGGGATCGGGTCTCACATCGGGCTCCCCCTGCTCTTTGGGGAGCCTGCTTCTCCCTCTCCCTCTGCTGCTCCCCCTGCTTGTGCGCGCTCTCTCTGTCAAATAAATAAATAAAATCTTAAAAAAAAAAAAAAAAAAGTCCTCCTTCCTGTCCTGTCTCACCTTCATCCCCAGCCATGAAGCTCCCACCATATTGGAATAGGGAACTTGTTTTAATGGTTTCTTAGTCTCCATTCATTTGCTGTGTGCCCTCTACATAACCACCGTTTGTTTTATCTCCTCCCTCTTCATCTTGAGGCTTATCTCCGTGTTTATCACCGTTTCCCTATAGGCCGGCTATGAAAGAATATTATTTCCAAACTATCCCCAGGTCTATATGTCCCCTCTCTGATCCTTCTCCAGCCCTCCCTTCTATCTCCAGGCCCGTCATTTTTTATTCCAAAAGGTTGAAGAGGCATAGAGCATACAGGCCCAAAACAGCTTCAGTCTTTGCCCTCCTTCCCTTCCACTCACACCCCTTTACACCACATCCACCAACACAGTTCCCAGTCCAGTTGCCCACACAGACCTGCTTTGTTCTGGGGAAGTGGGTTCCTCCCTGTCCTGCTCTGCACCGGATGCCAGCCCGCCTCCGTGGAAAAGGGGGTGTTGCAGAAAAAAAGACCTGGACAAGAGGGACTTATGCTCACCTTAACTCCTGGTCATGTGAGGGCCTTGCATCACTGCAGAGCTCGCCCCGCACCCCAACTCACTCCTGGCCCTGCCCCACCTCTCATCTGGCAGGCAGTGCAGCAGGTAGTCCTGCCAACATACACACTCCCAAAGGCCCCCTCTCTGTCCTTCTGTGCATGGAACCTCATCCTGAACTGCCCTATTGTCCATTCCTGTCCACGATAATCCGCGGGGCCACAATTGGTTTCACTGCCTTAGGTTGGAGTTTGCTCTTCCCTGGTTGCTAGTGAATGTCTCCACCCACTCCCCATCCCTACTCTAGCCAGGCCTTGGATTTTCTGCTTTTCCCTCTTCTACCTCTTGGTTACCTGCCTCTCCTGCTCCCTCCCACCCTCCTCTACCTTCCCCCTCAGCCACCAGTGCCCACCTTGCTTTTGTCACGCAAGGTGGCAGGGATCTAAAGTGTGATTTTTGCTAATTCTCAATATTTTTCTGCATAATTGTTTAATCATGAATACAGAAAGCTATTTTCATTTGGGAAGAGAATAGTTTGTTTGTTTTTTAAGATCTTTAACATTCCACTAAGTCAGATTCAACTTTAGCATTACTTCTTTTTTTCCACTTCTTGGTCATTGGTTGTTTTAAATTTTACTTTAGAAACTTTAGAAAGAAGGGATGCCTGGCTGGCTCCGTTGGTAGAGCATGTGATTCTTGAACTCAAGGTTATGAGTTTGAGCCCCATGTTGGGCATGGAACATACTTTAAAAAAAACACACACACAAGGGATTTAAAAAGCAATTCAAGTTTATGACCTACTTAAGGGTGGCTTATCATTAACATTGTAACTATAATTCACTTCCATGTAAATGATACCTGAAATTTTTTAAGGGGACCAGGAAGGAGAGAGATCTTAATAGAAATTTCTACTATTAAAGTAGAAAAAGATTTTGCTGCCATCTCACATCCTCAACAAGTTGCATATTGACCTGTTTGTTCCCCAAAATACATATACAACACACATATACACATAGAGCAGTCCAAATAGGTGCATTTTTTTTTATTAACAGTGCAGGCTTCAGCACCAAGCTTCCACATGCTCTCATACATTGCTAAACTGAGCTGAACAATCCAATATAACTCCTTCAAAAAAATAGCAGTGTTGATTCCTCTCCACATTAAAAATGTTTATTAATTGAACAATAATAGCTGTAAATCATGCTTACAAAACTACCATTTATGACATACTTACTATGTACCAGGGGCATTAATTAGATATTTGCCTATAATCCTCACAACCATTCTTTGACAGATGCTCTGTTATTGTCCCAATTTTACAGGGAAATCCTCATTCTACTTTTTACAGAATTCTCAAAGACAAAAAGAACCTGACAAGTAGAGAACATTTTTATATATTTTCATATCAGCTTTTAGCTGTTATTGGAGATGAACTCCATTTGGGGAGTGTTTAGAGGATTGGTATAAAATGTGGTTCTTGGAGGGCAACTTTATGTACACCACTATACTGTAGTCCTGATATATTTCTAGTCTGAATCCAATTTCACCTTTTCTCTTGTGTAAATAAAGATTACATTACTCTTATGTTGGATTCTTTTGCTTTACTCCCATCCTTGCTGCATCCTCACACCCCTTGTTACTCCATTCCTACCATTGTGCTATTTCCTTCCTCACTTGCTCTGGGGCTCCCAACCACTGTTTTCTTCCTGCACTGGATGGGGATTGAATGGGACAGGACCAACCTTGGTCTCTATGACTCTTTTTTTGATACTTTCCCTGCTGGCAAAGCAGTTCACGTAAGTCTTTCTATACCAAGATCTGATACAATACGTTCAGGTTTTCTTATTAAACTACACTCTTCTTTTTGTCTTAATGTCCTAAGGTTGTTTCCAGTCCACTTTTATTGGATACTTAGATGTTGTCAAGCTCCTCTCTTCCTCCCACAAGAATCTGATCATATCCATGGTGTGTAGATATTGCTCTTTTAACTTTTACAGAAAAGTCTTGCTGACATGTGGTGGTCTGTCCCAACAAGTTGGCCTATGGAATGATTTCTTAAACTCTTGCCAGAAATAGAGTTCAGCCAGCTGCCCCGTCTTTATGTTCCTCTAAAGTTGTTTGCATAATCTATCACCTCATGTTTGCCGATAACCAAAATTGTCAATCTTGATTCTAGATTCTCATTTAGCCACCTTTTCTTCTGGAGGGCTGACCAGATATTTATGCCTTCCCCCACCCCACTACCACTAACTTTTTATTTTGAAAAGTTCAAACCTTCAAAGTATTTCAAAAATAATAAAGTGAATGCCTATATACTCTTAATCCCTTCACGTAGATTAGATTCACCAATTAATATTTTGTCAATTGCTTTCTCTCTCGTGCTATATATTTATTTTCTTTCTTTTTTCATTGCTGAACTACTTTAAAGCTAATCATAGAATCATAATACTTCAGCATTTTGTCTCTTAACAATAAGGACAGTCTCCTAAACTGTCACAATACGATAATTGCATTCAGGGAATTTAGCATTGATGTAATACTATTTTCTTATCTACTATCCTTATTCAAACAATGTATTTAGTTGCTACGTCTTTTAATCTCTTCTAATTTAGAATAGTTCTCTCGCCTTCTTTCTTTCATGGCATTGACATTTTGGTGAGAATGTGGAGCAACTGAAATTGTCATACATTGTTTGAGTACAAAATATTACAACCAATTTGGAAAACTGTTGGCAATTTCATGTAAAATCAGTTGCCTTTTCTTTGCCCCAGCAGCTCTACTCCTAGATATTTACCCAAGAGAAATAAGAACACATACATGCAAAAAGCTTATACAAGTATATTCATAGTAGCTATATTTATAATAGACCAAAAAATGGAAACAATGCAAATGTCCAAAATATCTGAGTAGATAAACAAATTGTTGTATATTCACACTATGGAAAAGGACAGGGCACTTTCTGGAGTCATGGACATCTTTTTGGAGTAATGGAAATGTCCTATTTTACACACAATTATATATACTTAAGATCTGTGCATTTCACTGTATGTAAATTTTACCTCACTTTTTTTTTTAAAGAGTGTAAATCAGAATAGATGCATTGTAAAGGCAGGAACTTCCTTTTATTCATTGCTGTGTCCCAGGGCCTAGCCAAGGGCCAGGGACTTAGTGGGAGCTCAGTAAACAACAGGGGTAGGGGATGGGGGGGGGTGAAGGAAGCAGACCTTGGAAATCATCTACATCAGTGGTTGTCAAATGTGTGATGCAGACTTTGACTTTCAACCCTAGATGTATAGGAATGTCTTGTATCTGAAACCTTATATCATTAATTCACTTCCTAGGTTACTAAGAATCCTTTTGATCAATTACAAGTGTTCTGAAATTTTTTTAAAAAGTCTATTACAACAAAACTTTTTCTGACTCTAAACCTATGCTTGTCCAGTTTTTTCATACTGCCTTGGCTTTACATGTGAGCCTCCAGGATTAAGGGATAAACTGGCTGAGTGATGAGTATGTGTCCATGCAGGGTTATGCCCATATAGTTGGATAACACTTATCTTAGCCCATGTGGCCAGTGTCTGCAGACAGTTGAATATAGAGCCTCAGGAGAAAAGTCTGGGGTGGATAAACTGATTTTGGGCTAGCACAGTCTGATACACAGTAAGCATCCAGTGAATATTTGTTGAACGAGTCAATAAATGAAATGTAGATTTGGGAGCTCTGGCAAATACAGCTGAGGGTGCATCTTGCTGGTATTTTTCTATAATTATGTATTTTTAAAAGCAGAATTAGGAATCAATTTCATAAGGTTTTTTGAAAATTATGTTTATTGCTATTTTATTTTTGAGAAATTAATATCACTTTGTAGGAGAATATTTAGAAATTAATTATGAAATGCCACCTTGTGACCAAAGACAGAAAATACAGCGTTTCTCACAAGGGAGAGTGGCACCGAGGTAGCATAGAAAGGGGTAGCTTGGGCGCCTGGGTGGCTCAGTTGGTTAAGCGACTGCTTTCGGCTCAGGTCATGATCCTGGAGTCCCTGGATCGAGTCCCGCATCAGGCTCCCTGCTCGGCAGGGAGCCTGCTTCTGCCTCTGACCCTCCCCCCTCTCATGTGCTCTCTCTCTCTCATTCTCTCTGTCTCAAATAAATAAATAAAATCTTTAAAAAAAAAAAAAAGAAGAAAGGGGTAGCTTCTCAGCTAGTAGTACCCTCAGAGGTCTGACA
>NW_023270121.1:497270-767493 GCF_011800145.1 Mirounga leonina | reverse complement strand
TATGATCCTTTTCTAATTGTAAAAACTCTAGATGGGGCACCTGGGTGGCTCAGTCGGTTCAGCGTCTGCCTTCAGCTCAGGTCATGATCCCAGGGTCCTGGGATGGCACCCCGCGTCCCGCTCCCTGCTCAGCAGGGAGTCTGCTTCTCCATCCCCCTCCCTGCTCCCCCTTCGCATTCTCTCTCTCAAATAAATAAATAAAATCTTAAAAAAAAAAAACAACACATGTTCATTGAAGAAGTTAAAACTGGAAATACAGAGAAGGATAAAGATGAGCTTATAAATTTCCCATAATAATACCATTTAGAAATATTCACTTCCAATAGTTTGATATTTCTCTTTAACCTCTGTGTGTGTGTGTGTGTGTTGCCGCTAGCTTTTTCATGAAACAGTACGATGGTCAGAAACAGCTTTCCATGTCAAAGAGATGTTTCTACATCATGTTTTGTAATTCATGAAAGTGAGATTTTCTTCATTATTTCAAATTTTCGGGCAGGTAACTAAGTAATTGGAAATGTGGAAGGAATTTTTTTTTCATCCTACAATACACAAAAGGGACCAGAATGCATAAATGTTGTAAATGTATATAGGATTCAAATATTTCTCTTATAATTCCTAATGAATGACAGTTACTCCATTTGGTTTATGTACTATTTGCTACTTAGTTTATGTAAAATTTGCTACTAAGGGATAAGGTTGAATGAAAGAAACGAGAATAGACTTTTCTTTTGGAAGGGTGATAAGGAGTCAAGGAATCACAGACTTTGAGTTCTTATTTGAATATAATCTCAGGATCATCCGATAATGATGATGATGATGATGATGATGATGATGATGACACTTGATAATGATGATCAAAGATCTAACATTCTCTAAGGGCCTGTTGCATGCCAGGAATTTCATATAGTTTTCTGCATTTACTTCCCACAATAGTCTTATGGGTTTATGTAAGGTTAAACTCATTTTAGAGATGAATGAACCAATCTGGGTTCACACTTCTTATAAGCAGAGAATCCAGTTCTAGCCAGTGCTTTCCCATTATATTGGCCTCACCCTTTAGATGATGGGTTTCCAGGGCTTGCCCACTGATCCTTAGAAATCTTTACAGTATATGGCCTGTGCCTAACAGGAATCCATTGAATATTCACTCAATACCATTCCTTGATGATGATAATGATAATTATGATAATAACAGCAATGATGGTGGTGGAGAAGAAATTTTCTCTTTGATCTAGAGTTCTATTTCCAGGGAGCCCATGCATGGCCCATTTCAAAGATAGTAGGTGTCCTCCAAGAAAAAAAAAAAGATAATTTGTGATTTATGCAACGTTACATGTTGTAAGGGGAAGAGCCAAGATTGGAACCCAAGTTTTTCTGGTTCTAAGGCTGTACACTTAACCACTTTGCCTTCCTAAACCCAAGAATTTGAATTTTATCTTCACCTTATTGCCCAACCAATCTTTTAGGATATCAAAAAAAAAGTGGTAATAATTCCTCAGATGACAGACCTAAAGAGCAAGGGTCACAATTGCTCCTCCACCATCAATGCTTTCAAAAACATCTTCTTACCAATTCACAGCTTGACTGCGCTGGCCCCCAAGTTTGAGGCCGGGTCTGCAGTGCAAGGGTGTTGTTCAAACACAAGGTGATGTCCTCTTTCTCCTGAACTGTAGGACCACATGCTTTTGCAAGCTTCCTTTGCCCGGGGTTTCCTATATCCCTGAGCCTGGGCTCATGCAGACATCAGAAGTATGACACCAAGCACACACAGAGCTAAAGGCACCAACAGAGGCCCTTCTGGAAGTCTGAGCAAGGTAGGTGGGAGAGGAATGAGGGAGGTCTTGTCTGAGATCTGTCCTCATTTTCACTTCAATTGTTTTCGGAGTTCCTTCACTGGACTCTGAGAGAAGGGTCAGCCTCTTTTGCTTTATCTCCAAGTTACCTGGTCAGACCCAGTTCATACAATTGTTTAGCCAAAGACTATCATGACCCATGTTTCCAGTTAGGAATCTTTGGGGCTTTATCTTTTCCCTCACACGAAGTTCCCCAAAAGAGAAAGGGAGAAGAACGGAAAGGCAAAGTGCTCTGACCTGCAGTGAGGACAGTCGTTGTCTTCCAACTATGTCCAGGACAGGCCATTCATCAGGTTAGGAGAGTCTGTGCCTGCTGCAGGCTGGAGCAGGGAAACCATAGTCAGACCCACCCTGCGGAGGAGTGTGACTTAAGTGAGCCCTTCCACAGCCTACCTGAGCACCAGCCCTCTGAGCACCAGGAGAATGGATTCATCCTGTCTTGTCAAACTGGTACAGTTAGTCCCTGGAATTTCAGCTCACTCCAACCAGAGTCCAGCCCAACTGGCACCCATCAGGCTGTTGCAACCTTGAAGAATGGTCTGAAGACATGAAGATCCCCCAAAATGACATCACACAATGGAAAAAATGAAAACAAAGCCAAAGGGCATAGGACTGGCTCACCATTTTGTGTGATCACAAAAAGAGAATTTGAATACATTTTACTCATATTGGAAGGAGTGAATGCATGGCCAAACATGGTGTTGTCAAGAAAAGTGCATCTAATATTACATTCCCTCATCTTTTTATCTTGTATTTCTTTATTAAAGGAAATCTTTCAAATGCTATGTATAAATCTGTCAGTCTTTTCATAGTTAAAAAGATAAACACGGTTATAGGCCTTCTGAATTTCAGTAAACATTCACCAATATTGTCTTCTAATTAAAGTTCATATTTGTAATAATGGAAAGCATACTGTATATACCAGTCATCCTCATGCTGCAATGTGCGTCATAATCATCTAGAGGAGCTTGCTAACTGTTACTTCTGTAGCCCACCTCCAGTCAGCGAATCCTAGGGTGGGCCCCAGAAATCAGTATTTTATTTTTTTTAGATTTTGTCAGAGAGAGTACAAGCAGCAGGCGGGGGGGGGGGGGGAGAAGCAGGCTCCCACTGAGCAAGGAGCCCGATGTGGGACTTGATCCCAGGACCCTGGGATCATGACCTGAGCTGAAGGCAGCTGCTTAACAGACTGAGCCACCCAGGCGTCCCCAGAAATCAGTATTTTAAAGATGCTCCCCAAGGTGGTTCTAATGCAGGTGATGATGCAAGACTTTGATGAAACATTTGGAGAGCAATCTATTTCATGCACTTTCTTTTTCGAAATGCTTGCCATAATGTTAGAGAAATAAAAAACTTGTGGAAGACTATTGAGTCAACAGCAAAATGTGGATAACACCAGCTCCTTAGTGATAATTAAATCAAGAAACCAATGAAATATTAAAACATGTCTCAGTTAAACACAAGTACATAGGACTATCAGGAGGTTCTATAGGGGAAGTTTTTTGTTCTATAGGGGAGATAAATACAATTCCTAACATTTACATAATAGCCTTTCTACTGGATTTATAGTTCTTAGTGCCTTTGCAAATTTTTTTTTTTTCATGTTTTAACTCGGGATGGGATAGGGTGAAGGGACTATTCCCTTAGATCTGTTTCCTGTCTTATTGTGTGCAACTTATGGATATTCAGTCTTCTGAACCAGTAGGGCAGGCCTGCCAGAAACCTTCATGGACCGATCATCTCACCAGAGAAGGAAGACAAAACCTTAGTCCTTAGACCTAAGGCAACTCTGACTACCGCTGTTTTTTTTTTTTTTATTCAAACTTACCCCTTGGTCCAACTCCCAAAACGGCCTCATCATGTCTGACTCGTATTTAGAGGAGGGGTCCTGGGATTGAAAACAGAAGGGGCTGTTTTGCTAAGAACGCTGCAAGGCAGCATGGCCCAAACCGTCTCACTTGTGTGAAGGGTCACTAGGAAGCAGAGAGGCTTCAGAAGACAGAGTAGGGGTTTGACCCACTGGGGAGTCCAGGAAAGTGAGTGGGTTTTGGCACCTGAGGACTCCGGTGCACCAGGAGCAGTGAGGGCCAGCAGAGAGCAAAGGGCCCAGCAGGCAGGGCAGAACCCAGGGAGGAAGAGCGTGGGGCTCAACAGCAGATGACTGGCATGAAGCCCCCAGGGCCCTGCCTCCTAATGGACTTGTTCCTGAGCACAGGGAAGTCGTGTCAGGGCCCTCCCTCCAATAACTGATGCTCTGTGGTGGGTTGGGGTTCTGTATGTGCAGAGCGTAACCAAGCACAGCTTGGAGTCACCTCCTTTCTTCCTGACAGCAGCCCTGCAAGGCAAATGTTTTCCCCGTGGAAAAGACAGAGTCTTAAGCAAGTGTATCTGTAATAATTGCCAGTTTTATTCCTCTGGCTAAGAGATCCAGAGGTAACTTGAGGTTTACATTTTTTTAATATTTCTTCCATCAAGAGTTTAGGTGCCCCCATTGCCCTTAGAAGCTGGTTGCAAATTATTTAACTCTTACTTATAAAACTTCAATTCTTTGTGTGTGTGTGACATGTGTTCATGAAAAAATACATAGAAGCAAAAAGAAAAAAGCTCACGCCACACAGAAATAAGCAGTTACGTTTCTGATATATGTTTGTATGTATACACACACACGCACACACGCGCACACAAATTTGGGATTTAATCCTACATATGTGAGCTGATACTAAATATATCGCTTTGTAACCTGTTATGTTTTACTTCACAATATATAATGAATATATTTTCATGCAAATGTGTGAAACTTTCCAATTGAAAAACAGACCTGGAGAATGGGTCAAAATACAAAATCCAGTGAGATGCTGATAACAAGGAAACTACCTAAAACAAAATTCCACCAGATGATTAAAGTAAACGAAGATCAAAGATACATCAGAAAACGCTAACAGAAAGAAAGCAGGGGCCAGATTTTAATATCAGACAAAAAAAGAATTCAAGGCCTAAAGCACACAGGGTAAGGACGGCTGCGTGAATGTCTTTGCTTCCAATGCATCATCACAAACTTGTTTCTTACTCTTCTTATCTCTTCCCTAAGCCTTTCCAACTCATCTACTCCTCTTATCATTTCTTCAGGGTCCAAATGCCTCACAGGAGTGTCCTCTTTAAACCCCTGGCCAGGCTGGGTCAGCCCTCCTCTAAGATTTCCTTCTGCTTCCTGGCTTACACCTTCTTCGGAAGGTTGAGGATTTCCTTCCGCCTCCTGTGGTACATCTTCCGAAGGGCGGTCGGCCTCGGTCTTTGGCATGTTCTGTGGTTTTCCTTCATTTTCTTCACAAGACTTTTGCATGTTGAGTATTTTTCTGTTATTTCTTTTGAATAAATTAATCCTGGAAAACAAGGAAACAAAACAACTAGATGCCAGACAAACAGGCAGCCAAAGTATGGGTTCCCAGAGAGCCTTGCCTCTTCTCATTCAGATCCCTAATTGTCAAAGTTTTCCAACTAGAGAAGGCTAGGTCCTCAGGCTCGGAACTCCCCTGACTCCACCCCTTCCTCCACCTCCCTTCCCTCCCCCTCTCGCTCCAGCTCCATCTTCCCTCCTCCCGCTCCAGCCCACCATTTCCCAGCAGGCCCTGCTTACAGGCCTCTCCTAGCCCAGAAACGGAAGCAGCGCGGAAGCAATTAACCCCCTCCTTAGACGCTGGTCTCCAATATTCCCGCCCTCTTGGGCTTTCCCAAGCCGTCCCAGTCTCCCGCCACTCACCTGAGATCTGCTGGTGCAGTCTCTAGCCTCCCCTCCCCCTTCCACGTCTCTCCAGCCTCCCCCGCCCCCGCCCCATTTCCGCTGCAGGCTCTGCAAAGGCCTCCAGCGCTTAATCCGGATGGGGAGAGGCTGTGGCGACCCCAGGATGTGCTTTGGTGTCATCCACGCACTCCCACTCCCACCCGCACCCCCACCCCCACCCGAAGGGACCTGAGGCAATTGCACCCTTACACTGACCTGCAGGGATCCAGGGGATTTTCCTGCCTCCTTCCCTCACTCGATTTGTGTCGCGCCCAAAAGACCAAAGAGTCCTGCAGACCGACAGGAGTGCTTGCTGAGCGAGCAGGCCAGTACCTAAATCACCGGTCCCTTTCATGATTCTAGGCCTTGTTCGTCTGAAGTTGTCCCACGTCCTCATCCTTTCCTTCCTTTTAAGGCAACCCCGCCCTCCCCCCACCCCCCCCCCCCCGCGCCCCCCGGTTCCCTGCAAGCAGGGAGTGGGAGACGCCAAGTTATTTCCCAAATTGTTTCTCTCTCTCTCTCTAGGGACCCTCAATTGGCTACCCTTCTCCGTCTCCACCCCCCACCCCCACCAAACAGCCCCAAATTTCCTGCACAAAAATGGGAGTTTGGCGGGCTCTAATGTTGGGAAAACAGTGGCGACCCCGCCTGGCTACTGCTCTCTGGCTCCTAGACCCGAGGGTCCCCAAGGCAGCGCCCGCTTTTACACTGACCTGAAGGGATCCGGGGCACTTTTCTCCTTCTCCAGCAATACGGAGCTGCTACAGGGAAACAGGCCCTGGACTATAAGGACTTCTGCACACGTCGACTCCTGGTCACGTGAGGGTCGCGTCATCAATGAGCTCCAGTCTTCAGTGACCCCTCCCATTTAACACTGCAGCCCGCCCCCTGCATTCCCTCCACTTGATACTGTCAATCTTTTTTCGTATTTGCCAATCAGAGACAATAGAACTGGTATCTTCCTGCAGTTGCAATTCGCCTTTTTTGGATTGCCAGGGAGGATCAGCCTTTAGGGGTTAATCGACCATTTCTCCTTCTTTCGGGAATGATCTCTTTCTCTCTCTGCTTCGAATTTGCCCACCTCCCCTCCTACCCCAAGACCTACAGTCCACCATTTCCCCAGGAGTACCATCTAGCATTAAAATGGGTGAAGGTGGTAGATGGGAGGAGGGGTGGGGGTAGAGGTGGCTAGAAAAGACGTAGGAGTGAGAGTGTGGGATTTTTTTTTACTAGTTCTCTTGAATTTTTTCATGTTTTAAGCATGATATTAAATGATCATGATGTTTTACAATGTTTTAAAAAGAGATGCCACATGGGCGCCTGGGTGGCTCAGTTGGTTAAGCGACTGCCTTCGGCTCAGGTCATGATCCTGGAGTCCCTGGATCGAGTCCCGCATCGGGCTCCCTGCTCGGCAGGGAGTCTGCTTCTCCCTCTGACCCTCCTCCCTCTCATGTGCTCTGTCTCAAATAAATAAATAAAATCTTTAAAAAAAAAAAAAGAGATGCCACATAATCAATATCTGACACAATCTAGAGGCAAAATAGTTTTATCAATTTTTAAGATTTGGAAAAGTTTCCTAATGGCTACAAATGAAATGACAGTTCTCACAACACATTGATGTGTTAGGAAAAAAAATTTTTTTTACATCTTATTAAAAGAGCACCTTTAAAAAAAAAAAAAGCTGACTCCCAGGTTAATCTGTGGCTTTTCTCTTGTTAGCAATTTTATATAAGTAATCCACTACTTTTTCTCTCTCTGGCTGAACTCAAGTTATCAACTGTTAGATGTCTGACCTTTTCATTGATGACTGCTGGATGGCTTCCACTTGGGTTTCAAATAGGCTTCAGACAGACCTCTTATGTCCTATAGGATCTGATGCCTTGTTAATCAGATGAGTCCCCAGAAAAGCCTGCTTTCCTCAGAGTGAACTTTATTTTGGAACTCAAATAAATATGTGGGAAAATAGCTTTCATACACTCACAAAGCCCTCAGAAAGGAGAGAGTACCCTGTATCTCACCATTTGGTGTGAGGCTTAATTAGCAGGTAGAATTTTCATTCATTCATGGCACTCTTGAGATAGTCTGGTATCATTCACTTTGTTCCATTAAAAAAGAGAACTATCAACATGCATAATTGTTATGATCAGAAGCAGAGAGAACATCATTGCTGTAAAAAAATATATATTAGTTAAAAGAGGAAACTGATATCCCAACAACCCATAATCCACTGGTACTTAGAAGTGTGTTGTTGCCAGAAATGGCATTCTGGCCAGTGGAGCCAGCTGGAGAATCAGGAGGAGGAAGTGAGGGATCTTTTGTCTAGGATGGTCACAGTGGGATGCGGCAGCCAAAAACAAAGCATGCCATAGGAAAGGAAGGGTTCAAAAAATAAATATTTTTGCTGACTTAATGTTTTATCATTTATATTTAAGCATCAAGAATTTATCCCACGGTTGAGGAATACATTTTCTATTATCCAAGAGAGAATTTTCAATGTAAATATAGCCAATGAATTGTAAAGATGTGATCCTTAACTACCATAAAATGTTTCCATTCATTCTTTTCTGATATTACATTTAATGGAGGAAAACTCTGATTTTTTAAAAATTATTATCATACAACAAAATTGGCCGTTTTCTGTGTGTACAGTTCTGTGAAGTTTAACAAATGTATAGATTTGTGTAATCACCACCACAATCAGGATGCAGTTCAATCACCCCCTCCAAAAAAACTCCCTCATGCTACCCCTTTGTAGTCATATTTTACCCCCTTCTCTGAACTCTGGCAACCACTGATCTATTCCCAATTCCTATAGTTTTGTCTTTTTCAGAATGTTACATAAAAGAAATCTACGATATATCACATTTAGAGGCTTCTTTCACTCAGCATAATGCCCTGGAAAGTCATTTAAGCTGTTTCATGTAGCAATAGCTCATTCTTTGCTTTTTGCTAAGTAGTATTCTGCTTTATGGATGTTCCAGTTTATTTGTCCATTTACCCACAGGACATCTAAGTTGTTCCTAGTTTTGAGTAATTATGAAAAGAGCTGCTATATACATGTGTGTACAGGTTTAGGACCTTATTGTCTCACGCCTGACTCAAGGGAACTCCTTCTCTGACCTATCTGCGTTCAGTGCCTCCCTCTCCAATTTACCTTACACGTTACCATCAAATTAAACTTTACTCTTCCTTATTCTTTTTTTTTTAAGATTTCATCTATTTATTTGACAGAGAGATAGACAGAAGAGCACAAGCAGAGGGACTGGCAGAGGGAGAGGGAGAAGCAGGCTCTGCACTGAGCAGGGAGCCCGATGTGGGACTCGATCCCAGGACCCTGGGATCATGACCTGAGCCAAAGGCAGACGCTTAACCATCTGAGCCACCCAGGCGCCCTACTCTTCTTTATTCTTAAAACTTGTTATTTTCCTACTCGAAGGCCCTGGTGGGCAACCCCACCATCAGAGAAGTAAATCCTACTTTACTCTTCCTGACATTCAACATTGATCTGAATTGAGCCTGAGGACACATGTTCCCAGCCTTGTCATATGTTTCTCTACCGCATCAAAGGAACCCTCACTCGCGGTGCCCCAGGTATGCCTTCTTCTCTCTGTCCTCACAGGCCACTTTTTTCCTTGTGATAGCCCTCCACTTCCTCCTAGATCCTGGTCCCGCTCATTCTTAGGAGCCCAGACTTCCTCACCCAGCCACTAAATCCACCCCACCAGGAAGTGATCTCTCCCTTCCCTATCCATGCTGCACAACGGTCTGCACCCCTCATATTGCCCTTAGGAAAGGCTGCCTTGTACCCTTGCCCTTTCCTGTGAGTTTAGGGGAAGGGCATATCTAAAAAGGCAGATGGTCAGAGGTGGGTTGAAAATGGGGTGTAGTGAGTCAGGATCCAGCTCACATGCTGCTTGAGGGGCTCTTATGATTTTTAAAGGCACGTCTCCCAGAAATCTCCGAGTTTCAGAAGGAGCTGTTTGCAGATTGACTCAGAGATGAAGCTTCTTTTTGTCTGCACAAAAATTAGGGCAGAAATTTCATTGTCCCCTCCTCTGCTTATTCTGCTTACATGTACTCAGAGCAGCTTTAACACCATTTTTATGGAGCTATCAATAGAGAATATTGACCCCGTTTTCCTAAATACTCACAAGAGAGAGATCAGTCACCTCACTGGTACACACCTGACAGCCAGATCATACAGGCCTTTACCTTTATTGTCCCTGAGCAATTTCAGTGCATCAATATAACACGTAGCTACCCTTAAAATTAAGTTAATCACAGTAGCTTTTAAATATAAGTAGATTTTTGAAGACAATAGCATTATATGAAAGTAAAAACTATTTTTAAAAAGAAATGAAAAATGTGCACGTATTAATTTTAACAATAAAGACATGAATTCTAGAAAGCAGACACCCCAAGCTTCTGACCTAATCAATGTCCTGTTTTCGTGCACCAAGAGGGCACTAGGGATAGCAACAAAGCCTAAGGTCCTTCAGGTGGTACGAGGGGAGAAGACAGGAGGAAGCATTTTACCAGCCAGGAGCTCTTATACAAGACTGTGATATCCAGAATATTGTTTTCTATGTTCCCTTTAGAAATCACTTCCATAGTGTTTTGTTCTGAGCCTCCATATTTAGCAATTCCTCCTGCATATTTCTTCATTGCTGTTTCAAAGCTCATCCCATAGCAGAGCTTGAGACAGCTATTCCTCTCCCTCACTTCTCTAGCATATTCTATATGGGTTGCAAACATCGTTCCCAGCATGGCAAAATCTGCTCCACATCCAAAGGTTTGGCTGCATAGTGTGGACCCAAGTGGCCACCATCTAAGATGATTTGTCCTTTCAGAGCACAAGTAAACACAACATAATAGGTCTTTGTTCTACGGAGGGTAGTCTACTCCTGTCCTGATAAGTAGAACACGAAAACCTGATTTCCAATTACACTGTATCTGTTTCAGAAAGTAAACTCTTCTACCATCCCTCCCCACTATGTTCCCTGTTATTTGGAAATTTGGCATGGATAAGTTTCAGAAGTTCATAGACTATTCAGAATAGCAATTGGCCACGTCTAAGCAAATGAACTGAACTCAAAGCACAACTTCTATGATTCTTTTCCTCCCTTCCAGATGAGATTCTGCCCACTTCCTGAACTCACAGCTAAATACTACTACACCCATTGTGGATGATGGTGGCGAAGAGTTTTGAGTTATCTGGGCATAATGCTTATGACTAATTTCTGTGAACCTGAAAGGCTGTGCCATAACCACTGCCATTCCAAATGTCCTCGTGGTATCCACGTTGGCCACAGTAACAGGAGTCCTTGGGCCGGACTGCTTAGACTTTTAATATGTGACAGTATGCTTAAAATCCACCTCAGCTAGATTCTCTAGATGGCTTTGTGTAATTAAGCCTTGAGATCCGCATCTATGTAGAACCTCTTGTTGGGTTCAGGGGAGGCACACTTCAGCTGTACTGAAGCTTAGGCCAGGCAACTTTTTCCTGTGGCAGAAGCTGAGTGGGGAGAGAGTGCCCTTGCTGTAAGGCTGAGTGCTTTTATTTATTTTTTTTAAGATTTTATTTATTTATTTATTTGACACATAGAGAGAGAGAGAGAGCACAAGCAGGGAGAGAGGCAGAGGGAGAAGGAGAAGCAGACTCTCCGCTGAGCAGGGAGCCCAATGCAGGGCTCGATCCCAGGACCCTGGGAGCATGACCTGAGCCAAAGGCAGACGCCTAACTGACTGAGCCACCCAGGCGCCCCAGCTGAGTGCTTTTAAAAATTAAATTGATAGGGCGCCTGGGTGGCTCAGTCGGTTAAGCGACTGCCTTCGGCTCAGGTCATGATCCTGGAGTCCCTGGATCGAGTCCCGCATCGGGTTCCCTGCTCGGCAGGGAGCCTGCTTCTGCCTCTGACCCTCCCCCCTCTCATGTGCTCTCTCTCTCTCATTCTCTCTGTCTCAAATAAATAAATAAAATCTTTTAAAAAAATAAATAAATAAAAATTAAGTTGATAATGAAAAGAAAGTCTATGCTGGCCTCTTGATGCTGCCTTGCTTGCCTGTTCTACATTATCCTTTAGACCCTGTACTTTCCCAGCCTGACACTTTCACCCTGTTTTGTTGGCTTTCCACTTTGTGTCCCTCACTTATCTGAAAATGCCATCAGCACAAAAACTTTATCTGGTTAAACTTTGTAACCATTCCAGTGTTGGAACATTAAGTTGGTGGAAACAATTTAAATGTGCACAGATATGGGAATGATTGGAGAAATTATCCATACTGTGGAAATTGTGCAGGTATAAAAAGGAATGAAACAATGCGCATATGAGTGACATTGAATTATATTAAAATTGTATTTTTTGAATGAAGGAAGTGGCAGATCAGTATTTAAAGAATACTGCTTCATGCACATACACATAATAAATACATATATATATATGCACACAACTAGTTTATTAAGTAGTTCCAGTTTTCTGGGATAACATGGAATGGTTTTATTTTTTTCCAACAATTGCTGTCAACAGCAGTCTGTCAAATTCTCCCTTTCTCCCTGAATAATGAGTTCATGTAATGACATTTCAGTTTCTTTCAACTGTTCAGTCACTTTCATTCATTAGGAGAGTTTTATCATGGGTTCTTGAAACTCAGCCTGGTGTGTTTTTTAAACTTTATGTTTTGAAATCATTTTAGTTCTAAAGAAGAGTTTTAAAGATAGTACAAAGCATTTCCATATACCCTATGCCCAGCTTTGCCTAATAATTATCCTACTTTTATAAAAACAAAGAAATTAACTTTTGTGCAATACTACCAACTAAATTACAGACTTTATTCAGATTTCTCCAGGTTGCCTACCAAGGTCCTTTTTCTGTTCCAGGATTCAACCAGGATACAAAGTTGCACTTAGTTAACATGGTTTTTTTTAGTCTTCTCTACTCTGTGACAGTTTCTCAGTGTTCCCTTATTTTTCATGACCTTGACACTTTTGAAGAGTGAGGTATTTTGTAGAATGTTCCTCAATTTGGATTTGTCTGATATTTTTCTCATAATGAGACTGGAGTTACTGGTTTGGGGGAAGACTATCACGGGGGTGAGATACCCTTTTCATCGCAATATCAGAGTTACATGATATCAACATGACTGATCACTGGTGAAGTTAATTTTGATCACTTGGCTAAGATGATGTCTGCTGCGTTTCTCTACTACTTGTAAAGTTATTGTTTTTCCCTTCTGTACTCTATTTGTTAGAAGCAAGTTACTAAGTCTAGCTCACATTAAAGAGGGGAATTAAGTTCTATCTCCTGGAGGGAGGAGTATCAAAGAATTTGTGGATATGTGTTTGAAAGCAACCATAGTAATTAATAAATATTTGGGGTCAGATAATTTGAAACTTTGCAAATATTCTGTGGATTTTGCCTGCAGTGATTATTACAGTGATGTTCTGATACTAAATTTTTGTATTACTCATTTCCTTCTACATTTAATACTTCCAAATTATTCTGTAAGGAAGATTTGTCCACCCTGCCCCATTTATTTACTGATACAACTACTTGTTTCTATCAGTATGATTCATGAATTTTTTTTTTATTAAAAACATTTTTAAGAGGTGGGTGAGGGGCAGAGGGAGAGGGAAAGAGAGAATCTTAATCCACACTGGGTGTGGACCCCAATATGGGGCTCTATCTCACGATCCTGGGATCATGACCTGAGCCCAAATCAAGAGTTGGACACTTAACCAACTGAGCCCCCAAGGCACCCCTAATGAATTTTTAAATCTTTGGGGTTATAATTCAATATGATCTTTTTTTTTTTTTTGGCCCAAATGATTCCAGTCTTGGCCATTAGGGTCTCTTTCAGGTTGGCATACCCTCATCCTTTTCCTGCTTCCTTGCTTTCTGGTACTACAAGATGTTCCAGATTCATTTTGTATTTTTCTTTTTTTCAACCCAGTAATCAGCCATTTCTCCAAGCAGTCTTAGTTACTTTTATTGGATAATCATATTTAGGAATTAAGATCTGAGTGCAAGATATTTTTGTTGCTACTGGAGTGTCATTGGTTCTAGGACTTCTCAGCTGATAGAGCAAGGAGATGTATGTATGCTGAACATGGTTTGTATAAACACATACCTACATTTATTTATTGTGTCTGTATCTTTTTCCTTCTCGATCCCTCCCTTCCTCTCCCTTCCCCCACCACATAAGTTCATACTTATACATGTGACTCTTATCCATTATGACAGGTATCCATTTAGCTTTCTCTCCATTTATTACTTTTATTTAAGTAATCTCTACACCCAGTGGAGCTCAAACTCACAACCCCAAGATCAAGAGTCGCATGCTCTTCTAACTGAGCCAGCCAGACTCTCCAATCTCTCCACTTATTTTTTTTTAAGATCCTATGTATTTATTTCAGAGAGGGAGAGAGAGAGTATGTGTGTTGGGGAGGAACAGTGGGAGAGAGAGAGAGGGAATCTCAAGCAGACACTCCACTGAGTGGGGAGCCTGACACGGGGCTCAATCTCATGACCCTGAGATCATCACCTGAGCCAAAATCAAGGGTTGGCCGCTTAACTGACTGAACCACCCAGGCACTCCCTCCACTTATTTTTAACTTCTGTCACTGACAGTGAGAAACCTGGTTCTCCTTATATATGATTTATTTACTTATTTATTTAACCTTAGTATACAGTTAGAGTAATTTCAGAATGGTTATCATCTATCCCTGTAAGAAACAAATTTCCCAGCCAGAGCACAGAACTTATGTACAGCTCTTTTTGTCTTGAGCTTTACAACATACAGCCAAAACACGTTTTCTAAAGCAACTTGGTCAGCTCTTTTTTCCCCCACCCTTTCAGTGAGGTTAGGGCATGCATCTATCACACAGTGCCTCAGTTTTTCATGATATATATTTTTTCTTCCTTTTCCTTTCAATTTTAATTTGTGAATTAAAGTGTGTCTCCTGTAAACAGCATAGAGTTGGAACTTTTTAAAATTTGGTCTGACAATCTCTGCCTTTCATTTGAGTTGTTTAATTCATTCACATTTAATGTTATTATTGATATAATTGGAATTATTTCTGCCAATTCACTTTTTGTCTATCATATGTCTCATGTATTTTTGTTCCTCTATTCTTCCTTTCCTTCTTTTTCTTTACATTAATTGAATATATTTTAATAAAGGATTTTAATTTCTTTGATGATGTTTTCATTATATATTTTTGAGGTGTTTCTCTTGTGATTGTCCTAGGACTTGGCATATACATCTTAATTTACCAGGATCTATTTCATATTTATATTAACTAAATTCCAGTAAGATATAGAAACATAACTCCCATACAGTTCTATTCCATTTTTCCACTTATTGTGGGAATATTGTTATACAGATTACATCAAAAAATGTTTTAAACCTATCCATTGTTGTCATTATTACTTTACATAATTTTGTGTCTTTTATGGAAGATGCAAAAAGCATAGTAAGTATATACCCATAGAATTATGTTAGTCTTCTTATTTATCTCGTTCTCTTCTGGTCCTCTTCATTTCTTCAGGGATATTTCAGTTACCTTATGGATTCATATCCTTAGCCCAATACAGCTTTGCCCCCACCCACCTCCTTTGTGCTTTTATTGGCAGATACATTTCTATTCTATATGTTATAGACTCAAACAACACATTACAAATGTATTGTTTTAAACAGTTGCTTTTCAAAATTAGTTAAGAGAAGGAAAGGGAAAAATATGCATTTGTACTGTCTTCTATAATTACATAATTACCTGTATGTGTGCTTATTTTTTCATAGATTCAAATTACTGTCTGGGGTTATTCACTTTCAGAACTAGAGAACTTTCTTTCATATTTTTTGTAAGGTAGGTATGCTAGCAACAGATTCTTTTTTTTTTTAATCTGAGTATGTCTTTATTTTGCCTTCATTTTTGAAAGATATATATGGTAAATACAAGATTGCTAGTTAACAGTTTGTATCTTTGAGCAGTTTGAATATGTTGTCTTTCTTCCTTCTGGCATCCATTGTTTTGATGACAAATGAGCTCTTAATCTTATTAAGGTTCTCTTATAAGTTAAGAGTCATTTTTCTCTTGCTGTATTCAACATTTTCTCCTTGTCTTTGGGTTTCAGCATTTTTACTATGTTGTGTCTGTTTGCCAGTCTCTTGCATGTGTCCTACTTGAAATCCACTGAGCTTCCTGGATATGTAAATGAATGTTTTTCATTACATTTGGGAAGTTTGCAAACACTATTTCTTTGAATTATTTTCTGCTCCTTTTGGTATTCCTATTATGTGTATCATTGGTGTGATTAATGGAGTTCCATATTTCTCTGAGACTGTTCATTTTTTTTCTCTCTCTTCTTTAGATTACATAGAATCTATGAATCTTAGACTTTACAAATTCTTTCTCCTGCTAGCGCAAATCTACTGTTGAGCTCCTCTCATGAATTTTTTATTTCAATCTGTACTTTTCAGAATTTCCACTTGTTTCTTTTTATATATCTATCTCTTTATTGGCTTTTTTTTCTACTTGATGTAACATTGTCATCATACCTGCCTTTACTTCTTTAATCACAGGGGGTTTTTTCATTCTTTGAATATATTTATATTGGCTACTTTGAAGTTTTTGTTAAATTTAACATCTGGTCACTCTCACAGACCTGCTTTGTTGCCTGCTTTGTTCCCCATATATGGGCATACTTTCCTGGTTCTCTTCATGTCTTGCAATTTTTTCAGATAATACATTTTAGCAACTCTGAGTACTGGTCTTCTTCCTCTGGGGCTTATTAATATTGTTTGCTTGTTTGTTTAGTGACTGGCTATTTTAGTCATGTCCATTTCCTCCCTGTTATGTGAAACCCTTTTGTTGCTCCTGAGAGGGCACAGCATTGGGTATGCCCACAGTCACTGTGGGATGAAAGTGCTTTTGTCAGTCCTCTTCACTGTCTTTTTCCCTGAACACACTTAACTGTTAAAGCTCCACTAATAGCTGGTTGGTTGCTCTATTGTTTTTGAAAATGCACTGAGGCATAAATTGTTTCACAGATTCGTGGTATGACATTTGGGCTTCTTTTTAGAGGTGGTTTTTGAAGTCATTGTTTGATGTTTGTTTTAACCCCCAAAAGACTCTACTTAGCCATCTCTTTCCCTAATTCTGTAATTCTGATAAACTAACTAGCCTGACACTGAGTTATATCTCTCATTAATCTACTGACCTCTTCTTAATTGCATTTCACCACAATCTTCACCTTTTTATATATGCTTTTAGCCTTCAACTTCTCTCTACTGTGTGACATTTCCTTTGGGAAGGGATTGGTTTCTCTGTTTCAAAGCCTGCCTCTCCCACTGGGAAAAATCTCTGATACAAGGCTCTGGAGCTAGGGATGGGCACAGTGGCACAGTTTTCTCTAAGTGACACTCCTGCTTTAGGATCTGTGCATTTGACTGGGGATGCACAGTACCTTCAAGTCCTTTTGGCTTGCCTCTCCCAGTCAATGGGGGCCCCAGTATCCTTAGCACACTGTGCTGGAGGGAGAAATTCTTTCTGATAAATGGGGACTGGGCAGAAGGGAGCCCCCATCTTTCAGCTACACTCACCCAGAACTTAGCCTGAGCAACAGATAACTCAAGGCAGGATGAGAAGTTCCTTCTCTCCCAGAAAGATAATGTGACCCTTACAGTTGTGAGCTGAGGTGAGGAGACCTGTGCTCTTGGCTGTACCCTCTAGGCATGTACTTTCCATCATGCTGAGCTGGGGATGGGGCGGGGGGAGGAAGGAGAAAATCTTGGTTAAAATGCCACAGATTCTCATAGTTATTGTTCTAGTAGGTTTTCTTAAAGAAATATTTTTTTTTTCTCATTTGCTGTATGTCCTTATGACCACTTCCAAAGAATTTAAAAGGTTATATTTAAAAAATAACTTCCAGGGGTGCCTGGGTGGCTCAGTTGGTTAAGCATGTGCCTTAGGCTCAGGTCATGATCCTGGGGTCCTGGGATCGAGCCCCACGTCGGGCTCCCTGCTCAGGGGGGAGCCTGCTTCTTCCTCTCCGCTTCCTGCTCCCCCTGCTTGTGCTCTCTCTCTCCCTCTCTCTCTCGTTCTGTGTCAAATAGATAAAATCTTAAAAAAAACTTTCAGCAATTTCACTGGGGAGTGGATTCTCAGAGTTCCTCACATCACCATGCCAGAAGTGGAACACCAACCACAGTTATTTTAAATTCCCCGTCTGATAGTTTCAAGACCTGTGTCACATCTGATTCTGGTTCTGATTATTGTTTTGTCTCTTCAGAATGTTTTATTTTCTTGTCTTTCTGTATTTCTCATAATTTTTACCTGAAAACTGGATTTGTATAAGACAGTAATTACTGAGGTAAATAGAATTTATGACTGAAGATAAGCATGTCTTTCCTGCTAAGTTTTTAGTATGGAGGTTTGCTTTAATCTGCACAGAAGGTGGGTTGAGTTTGATGTTTTCCTCCCATTGGCTTTGAGTTTTTCCAGTTGGCCTTGCAGTTTTCCTTTGCTTTTCTTAGAAAGAATATGTTTCTCACTGTCCTCCACTGTTATTTTTACTCAATGTTTGTTAGTGTGGTGTTGAGGAGAGGGACGGGCATTCTCTCATGTTCTGATCAGGTTTTCATCTTAATGCAACCTTCACAAGTGTTCATGCTTCTCCTTCAGATACAATGCTGAGCCTAGCACACATGCCTGCTCCCTCCCCTCATAAAGCTTTTTGTTTTTTGGTTTCCTTTCCCCAGCTGCAGTGGGTTTCCACCAGTGCCTTCAGGATATGGGTTTTGTTGTCTTCCTGCAGATTGAGTCTTTTGTTTAGTAGGGGAGTTTGGTCTGGTTGGAATTTCATCCTGAGTGAAGGCTGTCTCCCTCTCTTAGCTGGCACTATGGAGCAAGCTTTCTCAGATTCTCCCTGCTCTTACCTGGGAACACCTAGTGAAGTTTCTGGAGTAAAACCTGAGTGTAAGCCTTTTATGTCTGCAGCCCTCAGGGACTTCACACACTCATGCTAACCCTCACTGGGCCTTTAGCAATTTGTTAGCAATTTCTAGCTAAATTTTCGTACTGATCTACATGTTGTTTGGTGGTGTCTATCCCAGATAAGCAGAAGCTCACATCCTATTTCTCCCTCCACAAGTCTCTCTCTAGATTTTTGGATCATTGTTTGCCCTGTGAACTCAGTTCTCTGATGGTTTTAAGAAAAATTGCTATCTTGCAGTTTATGTAGTTGGATAAAATATTCATTGGGTTTGGGAAGATAGTGAGGGAGAAGCAAAGTAGCTATCTTGTATTATATGACTGTCCTTAGCAACATAGGTCATTGTCTGTTGACTCAATGTGAACAGGTGATAGGCTCAAGAGTCTCCAGTGACAGGAACTCTTCATTGTCAGTCATAAAGCTTTGTTTTTTTCCCCTATCCTTTTTCCCTTTGGAGTATGAAGGAGAATTTTGTAGGGATGGAAATTAAACTCGATACCATAAAACTTTAAAGCATTGTTCCCTTTCTGAGCCAGCTACAACTGGATTGGACCAGATCATTTGAGTTTGAAGTAGAAAGGTTGAACCCTTCTCTCAGAGTCCAGTGAAATAGCCCCCCGAACAATAGTAAAGGATGCAGTTAGGACGATTGGACAACATTCCTCAGACTCCCAGAAGGGCCTTGATTGTGCCTGGGCTTGTTTTGGTGGTTTTGTGGTGACATCAGTTTTGTATCTGCCTGGTGGAGTACTTCTTTTTTTTTTCCCCTCTCTCTCTTTTTTTTTTAAAATTAACATATGATGTATTATTTGTTTCATGGGTACAGGTCTGTGATTCATCAGTCTTACACAATTCACAGTGCTCACCATAGCACATACCCTCCCCAGTGTCCATCCCCCAGCCACCCCATCCCTCCCACCCCCTTCCACTGTAGCAACCTCAGTTTGTTTCCTGAGATTAAGAGTCTCTTATGGTTTGTCTCCCTCTCTGGTTTCGTCTTGTTTCATTTTCCCTCCCTTCTCCTATGATCCTTTGTCTTGTTTCTCAAATTCCTCATATCAGTGAGATCATATGATACTTGTCTTTCTCTGACTGACTTATTTCACTTAGCATAATACCCTCTAGTTCCATCCATGTCGTTGCAAATGGCAAGATTTCATTTTTTTGATGGCTGAGTAATATTCCATTGTATATATGGACCACATCTTCTTTATCCATTCATCTGTTGATGGACATCTAGGCTCTTTCCATCGTTTGGCTATTATGGACATTGTGCCCGGTGCAGTACTTCTGATGTTTGAGTCATCCTACACCCCAAAGTATAGGAGACCCCAGGCAAAGAGGGCTTAAAAAGGCATGTCATCCTCCAACTCAAGGAGAAAACAGGAGTTAACACCTGTCTGAATACCTACATGTACTATAGGCATAGCCAATGACTTGGGGGCCAAGGCCGTCAAGCTGTGAATTGGCATTAAATGCCTTTAAAGGCAGTAATAATGGAGGAAGTAATGCCATTCCAAGCGTTCCTCTTTAGGTCTGTCATCTGAAGAAGCATTACCACTATTCTGACATCTTAGTTTTTTTAAAGATTTTATTTATTTATTTGTCAGAGAGAGAGAGAGAGAGCACAAGCAGGGGGAGCTGCAGGCAGAGGGAGAAGCAGGCTCCCCGCTGAGCAGGGAGCCCAATGCGGGGCTCGATCCCAGGACCCTGGGATCATGACCTGAGCCGAAGGTAGACACTTAACCGACTGAGCCATCCAGGCATCCCTGTTCTGACATCTTAAAGGATTGGTTGGTTAATAGGGTGAAGATAAAATTAAAATTATTCTGTTTAAGAAGGCAAACTAGTTAAGGATCATTGCCTTAGAGCCAGATAAACCTAGCTTCCCATATAGGCCCCTCCCCTTATCAGTATGTGACCTCACGTTAATTACTTATACTCTTCGAGACTCAGTTCAGTCACCTATATAGAAGGCATAATAACACCTCTCCCAGAATTGCTTGTCAGAATTAAGGAGCTAGAAATATGAAAAAAAATTGACTGTGAACAGTAGTGATCTATATCACTTCTAGACCACAGTGTGGAAAAAATGAGTGTGAGATCTCCATGTACTCTTTTCCTCTGTTGCAGGGATATCATGATCAGTCTGGATCTCTGGGAAACTAGGGAGAGCAGAACCTCACCATTCCCCATTCTCATGAAGTTTGAGAAATAAACCTTTGTTCTTAAACCACTGATGTTTTGGGGTTGGTAGCTATCTTAGCATAAGCTTAGTATAAGCTTAGCCTAACCTGACAAATGCACAAATGGTCCTCAGAGTTAAACAACAGAATCACTGGAATGCCTTTTACAATACACATTAGATATGATAAAGCTATATTGGGAGGCAGGCAATAGATATGGGGATTGTGATGGTAAGAGAGAACTACTCAATTATCCTATCAGAAAGTCAATGGATAATGAGTAAAGTTAACAAATCAGGAAATAGCAGTTATAAGTCATACATCTGATAAGAGACTTGTACCCAGAATAAACAAAGAACTCTTACAACTTGACAATAAAAAAACAACCAACCCAATTTTAAAATGAGTAAAGGATTTATTTTTTATTTTTTTAAAAAAGATTTTATTCATTTATTTGACAGAGAGAGAGAGCAGGAGAGCACAAGCAGGGGGAGCAGCAGAGGGAGAGGGAGAAGCAGGCGCCACAGTAAAGGATTTAAATAGACATTTCTCCAAAGAAGATATACAAACGATCAATAAACACATGAAAAGATGCTCAACATCGGGCACCTGGGTGGTTCAGTAGGTTAAGTGTCTGCCTTCGGCCCAGGGTCCTGGGATCGAGTCCCGCATCAGGCTCCCTGCTCAGAGGAGAGTCTGCTTCTCCCTCTCCCTCTCCCTCTGCCTGCCGCTCCCCCCCTGCTTGTGCTCTCTCTCTCTGTCAAATAAATAAATAAATAAAATTTTTAAGAAAGAAAAGATGCTCAATATCATTAGCCATTAGGAAAATGCAAATCAATACCACAAGGGGATTCCACTTTATACTAAGATGGCTAAAATAAAAAAATATAGGCAATGACAAGTGTTAGCAAGGATGTGGAGAAGTTGGAACGCTTGTACACTGCGGATGGGATTGTCAAAATGCCACAGTTGCTTTGGAAAACAGTTTGGCAGTTCTTCAAAAAGTTAAACATAGAGTTAACACATGACATAGCAATTCCACCCCTAGGTATATACCTTAGGAAATAAAACACATATTTAAATGCAAAAAGTTAACACTGCTATACATTATATATGAAAGTTGTTAAGAGAGTAAATCCTAATGGTTCTCATCACAAGGGGAATTTTTTTTTTGCTTTTGCTTTTTATCGTATCTATATGAGATGATGGGTATTAACTAAATTTATTGTGGTAATTATTTTACAATATATGGATTTTATAATATATGTACAATATATGTGATATGTATATCAATCTATATGCTGTACCCCTTAAACTTATATAGTAATATATGTAAATTATATTTCAATAAAACTGGAAAAAATTTTAATTTTAAAAAACAAAAAAATTGAAAAAAAATTTTTTGCTTCTTCCAGCAGAAATGAATAACTAGTGTGTCAAATACTGCACACCTGTGTTTACTTTCAAACAGACAAAAAACAAGTACATTAAATTTAGAGTACCTCTTCACAAAAGGAATCAAAGCATACAAATGAAGTTAAAGCAACTTTGGACATAATCATTATCATGCACTAAGGTTATCTACATAATAAACTAAGGCAGAACCATCATGTCTATACTTGTAAATATTATATTTTTCTTCTCAATAAAGTTTATTTTAAAAGGCAAAAAAAAACATGTACAGAAATTTTTAGTACTGATACACACTACAATGTGGATGAACCTTGAAAACTTTATGCTACATGAAAGGTCGTATATTGTACAGTTCCATATATATATGAAATGTCTAGAAAACACAAATCAGTAGAGACAAAGTAGATCAGTGTTTATCAGGCGCTGGGGGGAGAGAATGGGAACACCATTACATGCTAATGGGTATGAGGTTTCTTTTTAGGGTGATGGAAATATCCTGGAACTAGATAATGATGACGGTTTCAGATCTCTGTCATACTAAAAGACTACTAAATTGTACACTTTAAAAGGGTGCGTTTTGTGGTATGTGAGTTACAGTTCAATCAAGCTGTTTAAAAAAAAGAAATAGCAGCATAAGCATATTATTCAGAAATATGGAAGTAAATACTAGAAGAAACCAAAAATGTTTATGGTAGTTGCCTCTGGAGGATGAGAATGTGGAATGGCAAGGCAGACTGAAGTTTTTAATAATAAATTATTTTGCACTATTGGATTTTAAATTTTTTTACAGGTATCCCATTTGATAAAAATAAAAATGAGCTAAAAACAAAGGACACACACACTTGACATTGTGAGGACAAGTCAAAAGAGATTCTGATATATTGGGTCTGAGATGTGAACTGGGTTTCTAAATTTTTGACAAGGTAGCTAGGTGATTTTAATGCAGGTGGTCTTCTGGTGGCCAGCAAACTTTGAGAAACACTACCATATCCAATGTTAAAATCATTAGCAATGAATTGTCATATAACCCGTCTCCTGTTGTGTTCCTTTTGTAGTGGCAAGCCTCAGTTGCTAAAGAATGAAAGTAATGTGCGCAGGGCTGCATATTCGATCAGGGACAAAACTGGACCAAGAGTTGAGGCCTTCTGACTTCATTATCTGACTAGATAATGAATCTACTGTTTTGTTTTGTTTTTTTTAAACTTCTGTTATATGTTGTGGGTACTGAAATCAGTAAGATAGATTCTCTGCTTTGAAAGAGGCAAGTCTAATGGGGTAATTATAATGTCTGAAAAATATATTACTTAAAATTTTACAAAGCATTTTTCCACATCTCCTGTCAGGATTAATAAAACTACAATATAACATGAGAAGAGGCATCTTTTCCACAGTTCAGCAGGGAACGTAGAGGGGATTCGACTCAGCGGAGACTCTAGGGAAATCAAAAGGGTTTTGTTACCTTGAGGATTCCAGCCCACCAGCAGCAGTGGGGCCCTTACGGGGTGGGGGGGGGTGCGGAACCCATGAGAAGACTCGCAGTGCACATCAGACATAGTGTTCCCCAAGGTAAAGTGACACCCACCTCTTAGCTTCCAGGACTTATTCCTGGACACAAGTGAGACGTCCTTCAGCCCTCCCCCAAACATCTGACAGAGTTCTGGCTCTGCTGGTGTAGGGCAGAGGGTAGGATCCAGCCCAGTACAGCTCACAAGCATTACCTCATCTGATCTTCTCCATAGCCCTGGAAGAGAAGTTTTATCCCCATTTCCCAGATGCTAAGACTGTTGCTTACAGCAATGGATCTGTAATAACTGCCAGGTTGATTCCTCCAGCTTTGAGTGCCAGAGGTAACATGAGTTTTACACACCATTTCACATCCTGACAACAGGAATTTTAAGTGTCTCCACTGCCTTCACAAACTTACTGAACTGTTATTTTAGGCGCTTGGTATGTATTGTCCTATTTTTAAAATCTTTTATTATTTATTTTGTGACAAAAGTAATCTATGTTTTTTTAAGGAAAAAAGCAGATGAGAGAAGATAATCTCTTCCATTGCCACTACACAGAGAAAACCACTATTTCTCTTTTGATCTACTCAATTTCATGGTTTTCCTTACTCACGGATGTATTATGTAACTATTTTTTTTTTCAAAAATGGGCTGATACCGTTTATGTAGTTCTGAAAACTTTTTTTATTAATATTTTACAATGTACCATCAACATCTCTCTTCCATGCACATGGGTGAAAGTCCCCTACTGAAAGACAGAGTGCTGCAGTTGGGTCAAAAGGCTGCTGGTAACCGAGAGTGACACCTAAAGCAAAGTATCAGCATAAGGTTAAAGCACATAGCCTGGCAAATGCCTGCCAGGGAAAGCAGGGTCGGCAATATTCCCATCAGAGAGATCAGAATTGAAGGCCAAAGGCATTAAAGATATGGAACATCTTCTAAGTCCTTCTGGCCCCTACCTCCGCCCCTCATTCCCCTGACACCCCGTTGCCCCCTTGGGGCAAACGGATCCTGAACATCTCTTTGCATCCAATGAAAACCACCCATTTTCTGTTTTTTTCTTAGCTCTTCCTGAGCCCTTGACATATCTCCACATTCTCTCATCATCTCCTCACTGCCCAAGTGCCTTTCCTGTAAGTCCTCCTGATAGTCCTTGGGGGAATCATCTGTCCCCCTGTCTGTTTTTCTTTTTGCTTTCCTGGGCACGTAATCTTCAGCTGGGCGCTTTTCGGCAGCCCGTGGCTCACCCTCAGGCTTTGCCAGGGATTCTGGCTTGCCCTCACCATGTGGTTTTCCCTCATCTTTGGACTTGCCCTGCTTTTCTTGCTTTCCCTCATCTTCTGGTTGTCCTTCGTCATCTGGCTGCCCCTCATTCTGGAGCTTTCCCTCATGCCCTGGCTTCTCCTCCACTTCCAGCTTTTCTTCCTCCTCTGATTTTCCTTCATCTTCTGTATCAACTTCTTCTTCTGGCTTTCCCTCATTTTCTGGGGTTCCTTCGTTTTCTGGCTCTTGTTCGTTTTCTTTGTAGATCTTTTCCATGTTGAGATTCTCCCTCTTTTGCCTGTCCTAGGAGACAGAAAGGAGGACTCAGATTGGGGAAAACAGCGCTTGAAAATAATTGCCTTTTATGATTTAGGGTTTTCCTCACCCTATCCCAAATTACAGGTGCACTCCCACCCAGACATTTTTTTTCCTTTCCTTCCCACCTCACACATATTTACATGATACAACCTTACACAGATTTCCACAGGTGCTTCTTTCTACATTTAAGCGGGGTGTGCTGAGAAGTGTGTAAGAGCAGCTTTGTCCGTAAACTTTGCTCTGGCGTTAGCTACGCCCGTGACAGTTTTAACTGGGTCATCCCAACTGACACTGACCTGCAGGAATCCTGGCCAGTTTCGTTTTTCCCTTGCCTGCAGTTTTAAGACTTCTAGAACTGCAGACACAATAGAATAATGGCCACTTCTCAGATTTCAGGGCTACTCTAGTACCGTGAAGGGGCTGCACAGATGCCACGCTTCCTGTCTCTCACTTCCTTGTTCTCCCCTCAGTCCTCAACAGCCATAAAGCACCATGTTTCTTCCCTTGGAGTCCTGACAGAGGCCATGTACTCTGAGAATGCAGTAAGGTTGGCAGGTAGGGGCCTCCTCAACTTCTGCTCAAGCTTAAGTCACTCTTACTCCCAGGGGTCCTGGGACAGTTACTTTCGCCCACTGACCTGCACTGATCCTGCAGGTCTTTTCTTCTCTTGTCTGGGTTGGTGCCTACAACCACAGACCCGAAGACCTGTGGAGAGAGAGGAGACAGGGTGAATGAAGGGTTGAGAAGTGAATGACTGGCAACTGGGACACTGATTCTTGTCACACTGTAGTTGTCAAAACTTTCCCAAGTCCCGCCACCCCTTGCCCTTTCCCTTGCTTCTCTGATCCTCCCTCTACAGCCCCTCCCTAACAATCTCCATTTTTCTACCAGTGGGCAATGGCAAAGAAAGTTTACTTTCAAAAGGTTTCTATGTTTCTGAATCCTCCTCCCAAATTTCTATCTCACTTGGTCTTGCACAAAAATAAGGGAGGTTCCGGACAGTGATGTTCAGAAGCCAGATCCTTCTGTACTCAGTTATCTGCTTCCCAAGCTTCCCACTCCAGTGTGTCCAGATAGCACAAAGCCCATCACTTCTCTGAAAATGGTGACGATAGAGTCAGGGGGCAGGGCAGAAATGTCCAGAGCATTCCTGACACCCCTTGCCTCTCCACATACACAGAAATACCACCTTTTCCTACAATGCAAGAGAGAAATTATTTCCAAATTCAGTAAAAATTTTGGCTCATGGCATCTCCTCGCAGTCCTCCCTAGTTTAGAAGCCACTCCTCCGCAAAAGGGAGCTGGTCTCCAGACTGAACCTGTCCCCCTCCTCTGCAGCACCTCCTCCCCCACTCCCCCCCAATTGCAGCCCACCATTTCCGGCTCCAAAATGGACGGAAGGTGAAGAAGAGATGCAGAGAGCGCAGGCCCTCCCCACCTCGGGTTCACAGGCTGTGCCCTCTCCCGCTGCCCTGCAGAGATCAGGCCATTACCTCGCTCTCGCCATCCCCCTCTCCCGGCCCTCTCCGTCAGACGTATCGGAGCTCAATAGCCTACCTCCTAGGAGATCCCAACCGGTACCCATTCTCAACCCCTGGTCCCTCTCCATCTCCTCCCGCCAAGCCCTCCTTTTCTTGAACCAAACATATGGCCACTGGGGAAGGAAGGGGTAGAGAGAATCCAGTCCTGGACCCGCTCTGGTCTTTGCCCTCTGCCACCCCCCACCCCAGGGGTCCGCAGGTGCCTGTGGATTTGTAGCCATTCCAGAGAGATGCCTCCTTCTCCTCCCATTTCTCTCTGCCATAAGCCCACACTTACCCAGGGAAATAAGAGATGGTACCCAGACCTCTCCCCCCAACACTCATACAATTCCCTGCGCCAAAATGAATGGGGGTGGGAGGGGGTGGCATCTGGAAAGCAGACCGGATCCTCTGTAACCTCTATCAGTTACCACCCCTACCCCAGCGCCCTCCCTCTTCTCCTCCAGCTGGTACCTACCTGCAGGGCTATAGGGCAGTTGCCGCTCTCCCTCAGTCTGAAATCTTTCCACGGAAATAGAGAGCTAGTACCTGGAGGAGAGGGACTTCTGCACACGTCGGCTTCTGATCACGTGAAGGAAACGTCACCAGTGGGCTCGGGTCCCTAGTTCCCCTCCCACCAGCAGAAAGTGCGTCAGGAGCCAGCCCACTTCTTCCCTTCACTAGCCCGCTCCCGCCTCGCAGCGCTGAAGTCCCCTCCTCTCACCGCTTTTTTTTTTTTTTTTTTTTTTTTTAATGGTCCTTGCTAATCCCAAAGGTCAAATGTGGCCCCTTCTCCCTGTGGTATGTGTTTGTTCTATCTTATCAGGGAAGGGCTCTGTCTCCTAGGGCAACTGGCCGTTGGTACATCTCTGAGGAATTTTTTCTTTCTCTCCTTTGATCTCAAAGCACCTACCCCCTCAATCTACTTCTCCACTCAGCCACTGATGTTCATTTCTCCTCTCCTCCAGACCTTCATATAAAAGGTATACGGTGGATTGTCAGGCAGGGAAGCAGAGAGTTGAAATAAGGATTTTTTTTTTTGCTTCTAAATATTTTTTTCCAGTTTTATTTAATTTACTCCCCTCAGCATGGGTTATCCTTATAGGCAAAACATTAAATAAAGCTATTTTCACTTGGGGGCAAAGAATGTGTTTAAGATAGAAAAACCCCCAACAAGATTCCAAAATTAAGTTCATTGCATTAATTTTTAATGGATTCAGTTAGCTACACACAAAATATTTTTCTTAATTTTCAGAAATAAGTAGTTCTGTCATGTTCCACTAACAATACATGAGTTTATTGTTATGATTATATGTATTATATGTATTTATTGTGTGATTCCAAACAATCACTGAGTGTTAAGTAGACTTTCTGGACTCTGATGGCAGACACAGTATCAGTCTTGAAAATTTGGCCCATGGCTATTTTCATTCAGAGATTTAGTTGTGCAAAGGCAGCTGAGGATCTGAGGGATGCAGACGTGGTCTGATTTTCCCTGTCCTTTCAAGAGGGGAGGAATATGCAATTTCCAGACCCCTTCTCACCTTTCAGAGCCTCTCATCTTTTGCATTCAGGCACCTCACTATTGCTCACTCTAAAACATACATGGAGACATGACCAAGGTGACATTTCTGCCCTGCCCCCTGACTCTATCGTCACCATTTTCAGAGAAGTGATGGGCTTTGTGCCATCTGGACACCCTGGAGTGGGAGGCTTGGGAGGCAGATAACTGAGTACAGAAGGATCTGGCTTCTGAACATCACTGTCCAGAACCTCCCTTATTTTTGTGCAAAAACAAGTGAGATAGAAATTTGGGAGGAGGATTCAGAAACATAGAAACTTTTTGAAAGTAAACTTTCTTTGCCATTGCCCACTGGTAGAAAAATGGAGACTGTTAAGGAGGGGCTGTGGAGGGGGATCAGAGTAAATGTCTTTGGCTCCTTCCCTTCCTCCCCCAAATTCCCACAGAGGTAAGTCAACCCCAGCAGAGATGGAATGCTGTCCTGACAACTGGAAACCAGAACAGATCCCTTTCAGACCCCTGCAGGAGAGGGTTTCCATAAAGCCCTGAGAAGTGATGGCCGAGGGGAGAGCCTCCATGCTTGGCTGCTCTCTGCCCTTCTTCACAGTGCCCAGGGAAGCTTCTCTGACCTGTCTGCTGCCTACCACTTGACTTAGGAAGTACAGCCTGGTGGATTTCTCCTAACTCCAGTCTCTTCACCTGCAGGGTACCTAGGAGGAGCTTAGCTATCCATGCTGCAGGGTTGCTGCCTCTCAGTCCATACCCAGCTTTGTGCCCTCTGAGTCCGATTGGTTTCAGTGTCTAAGAAAGTCTGACATGCTAACTGTACTGACTGACCCAGACCAGATGTTCTCAACTGAGGGAGTCTGGGCCACCTGAAATGATATGCAAGGTTGCATGTGTTTAGAAGATAGTAGAGTCTGTACACTTATGAAAAGATCTGTACCCTAGGAACCTGAGAAACCCTGACGCAGGAGCAGATTGACATCACGAAGAAGCAGAAACTGTAGGTAGAGAAAAGACAGAGAAGAGATGGCGAAGAAGCTACTTGGGAGTGAGATAGAAAAAGGAAGAAACAAATAACAGGTGAACTATGTTAAAGGGAGAGCACTTACTCCTTGGGTTCCAGCATTCTTAACTAGAGAAACCTCCGAATCCCCTGGAATTATATTCAAAATGATGTGCATGTGTGTGTAGTTGGGAGAGAGATAAGATATGTACATTTTTGCTGGGTGTATGCATTTGCCTAGGATCGGATCCATTGGTATTGTTGGATGCTCAGAGGGATATGCAATGTAAAAAATGTGAAGGCCAATTGGCTTAGAGAATATACTTATATTCATCTTTTTTCAAATAAGACTATATTTTTAGGAGAAATTAACATAACATAAAAATTAGCCATTTTAAAGTGTACAACTCAGTGACATATAGTACATTCGCAATGCTGTGAAACCATCTCCTTTACCTAGTTCCAAAATATTTTCATTAACTCTGCAGGAGACCCCATACCCATTAAGCAGTCACCCCCAATTTTTCCCTTCCTCCAGCCCCTAACAATGACTAATCTGCTTTGTCCCCATGGAATTGCCCATTTTGGATATTCCGTATAAATGGAATCATGGAATATGTGACCTTTTATGTCTGGCTTCTCTCACTTAGCATAATGTTTTCAAGGTTCATTCACATTGTAGCATGTACAATATAATATTTCATTCCTTTTTATGGTTGAGTAATATTTCATTATATGCCCATATTGTATTTTGTTTATCCATTCAAACATTGATGGATATTTAGGTTGTTTCTACGTTTCAACCATTGTAAATGCTGCCTTAAACACTTCTGTATAAGTTTTTGTGTGGTTGTATGTTTTTATTTCTCTTGGGTATATATCTAAGAATGGAATTGCTGGGTCATGTACTAATTCTATGTACAACTTTTTGAGGAAATGCCACACTGTTCCACAGTGGCTGCGACATTTTGCACTCCTACCAGCAATGCGTGAGGGCTCCAATTGCTCCACATTCTCAAAAACAATTGTTAATTTTTCATTTTTTCAATTTTTGAATTTTCCTAATGACTAATGATATTGAGCATCTTTTCATGTATTTATTGGATATTTATATATCTTCTTTGGAGAAATATCTACTCAAGACTTTTGCCCATTTTTTATATTGGGTTGTTTGTCATTTTCATGTTGAATTGTAAGAGCTCTTCATGTATTCTGGATACAAACCCTTTCCAGATATATAATTTGCAAATATTTTCTTCCATTCTACGGATTGCCTTTTTACTTTCTTGATAGCATGTTTTTATTCACAGAAGTTTTTAATTCTTATGAAGTCATATCATTATGACACCAAATCCAAGGACATGAAGATTTATCCCTTTGTTTTCTTCTAAGAGTTTTAAAGTTTTGACTCAAATATTTAGGCCTTTGATCATTTTAAGTTAATTTTCATATATGGCGTGAGTTTCCTTTTGTAAATGGCTTTATAAGATTTAAAGGTTCTTTTTTTTTTTTTAAGATTTTATTTGACAGAAAGAGAGACAGCCAGAGAGGGAACACAAACAGGGGGAGCAGGAGAGGGAGAAGCAGGCTTCCCGCAGAGCAAGAAGCCCGATGCGGGCTCGATCCCATGACCCCGGGATCATGACTTGAGCCGAAGGCAGACGCTTAACGACTGAACCACCCAGGCGCCCCTTAAAGGTTCTTTTGATGGCAGAACACAACACACTGTCATAAAAATAGATAGAAGTCAGAACTCTTTGTTACTTAGAGCTCTGAAAGAGAGAAGGTTGCCAGGCAGAGCCACACAGGTTATGCCTGGATACCACAAAGTTGGATCTCTAGGGGCAGCTTATGTTTTACAAGTGGGGTGAGGTTAGCTAGATTTTTTCTGAATCTCTGAGGATTGGCTAATTTGAATAATTTCTCAGGCTCCAGGGCATAGAGGCTGTCCTTTGTTGTCTGCTCCCTGGTCCCTGGGCAAAAAGGGCTGGTGCATAGTGTCCCAGAGTGTGAATGCATGATATGGGAAGTGGTTGGAGTGTGTACTTCATCAACCGCTCAAGAAGTGCAGCTAACCGGTCTCTAGTCAGGGCCTCAAAATTGACTCAAGAGGGTATCTTTGCAAAAAAGATGGGATATTTGAGTGGCTCAGATAGTAGAAAAGACTTACATAGAGTAGGGCATAAGTTGCCTAAACAGCATAGAAGACATTTTATTATGAGAGTAAAAGGAGGAAAACAAGTAGAAGTATAAGAAGTCCTTATAGGCCAGCCATAACCAAGTTAGTTGAGGGGTGGTCTAGGAGGTAGTTGCCTCCTGAGGAAGCAATGATCTCCATTAATTTTTAGAATGGCATTAATAGTAATAATCTCTAGAAGATTTTTCTTTAGACATGGGAGTGCAGAGCTATATAGTATACCTTTTGGCAGAGAGCAAAACATGTACCAGGTTCATGGGCTAAGTAAACAATGAACTCAAGAAATGTAATAGAATCCCTAATATCAAAGGAAGAAAAGCAATCAATATATTGTGTTCAATTTGTCATTATCTTCAGAAAGACAGCATTTAGGCATTGTTGAGATGATAGTCTCAGTGTCTGGGGTGAAGTCTTCTGTGTATAGAGCAAAGTCATCTCCAATGGTGAGATGTTGGACTGAGACAATGTCATCTGAAGCAACATCATTTCTAGTAGCAAGCTTCTGGGTTGAGGTGATGTCATCTAGGATGTAGGATTGGGGTATCCTTTCCAAGTAGATACCTCCTTGGGTTGATGTGAGTCATGTTTTCATGGTTCTGGTATATAAGGAGGCTGAGGTGTTCATAGACTTTGAAAGTAATGATGGGCCTGGGAGATTGACTTGCAAATTTTTATTTTTTTATTTTTTTTAAAGATTTTATTTATTTATTTGACAGAGAGAGACACAGTGAGAGAGGGAACACAAGCAGGGGGAGTGGGAGAGGGAGAAGCAGGCTTCCCACGGAGCAGGGAACCCTATGTGGGGCTCGATCCCAGGACCCCGGGATCATGACCTGAGCCGAAGGCAGACCTTTAACAACTGAGCCGCCCAGGTGCCCCGATTTGCAAATTTTTAAAAATTACAGTAAGTTATAACATAAAATTTTCCCTCTTAACCATATTTTAGTATACATGTCAGTGGCATTAAGTACACTCACATGTGGTGCAACCATCACCACCATCCATCTCCAGAGCTTCCTCCATCTTCCCAAACTGAAATTTTGTACCCATTAAACTAACTCCCCTTGCCCCACTCCCTGCACCCCCTGGCAAACACCATTCTGCTTTCCATCCCTAAGAGTTTGACTACTCTAGATATTTTGCATAAATGAAATCATGAATCATTTTCTGTCTGGCTTATTTCACTTAGCATAATGTCTTCAAAGTTCATCTGTATTGTAGCATGTGTCAGAAATTCATTCCTTTTTAAGACTGAATAATGTTCCATTTTATATATATACTATATTTTGTTTATTCATCTGTCAATGGACACTTGGATTGTTTCCATTCACCCCCCCAGTTTTATCAAGAAATAATTGACATACATCACTGTATACGTTTAAGATATATGGCATGATGGTCTTATTTACATATATTGTAAAATGATTACCACAGTAAGTTTAGTTAACATTCATCATCTCATATAGATACAATAAAAAGAAAAGAATTTCTCCTTGTGATGAGAACTCTTAGTATCTACTCTCTTAACAACTTTCCTATAAATCGTACAGCAGTGTTAACTATAGTCATCATGCTTTACATTACATCCCCATGACTTACTTATTTTATAACTGGAAGTTTGTACCTTTTGACCACTTTTCTCCCATTCCTCCTCCCTCCACCCCCCACCTCTGATAACCACAAATCTGATCGCTTTTTCTGAGTTTGGTGGATTTAATGTATGTCATCAATGTTTTATAGTTTTCAATGTGCAGGTCTTGAATATCTTTTGTCAAATCTATCCCTAAGTATTTCATATTTCTGATGCTATTGTAAATGATATTGTTTTAGATTTTAATCTGGCTGTTCATTGCTTGTAGAGGACTGAATAATTTCCCCCAAATTTCATGTCCACCCAGCACTTGAGAATGTGACCTTATTTGTAAATAGGGTCTTTGTAGATGTAATTAATTAAGAATTGAGATGAGAGGTGCCTGGCTGGCTCAGTCAGTAGAGCATGCAACTCTTGATTTCAGGATTGTGAGTTCGAGCCCCATGTTTGGTGTGGAGATTATTTAAAAATAAAATATTTTTTAAAAAAAGAATTGAGAGAGATCATATTGGCTTAGGGTAGGCCCTAAATCCAATGAATGTATCCTTAGAAGGGACAAAGAACACGTAGACACACAGAAGAGAAGCAAAAATTGGAGTTATGCTGTCACAAGTCAAGGAATGCCTGGGGCCACTAGAAGCTGGAAGAAGTAAGGAAGGATTCCTTTCTAGAGACTTCAGAGAGAACATAGCACTGCTGATACCTTGATTTGGACTTCTGGCCTGCTAAACTATAAGACAATACATTTCTCGGGTTTTTTTAAGCCACCAAGTGTATGGTAATTTGTTACAGAAGTCTCAGAAAATTAGAAATACAACTAAATTTGTATTTCAGCCTTGTATCCTACAGCTTTTCTGAACTCATTTATTAGCTCTGGTGGCTTTTTTTTTTAAGATTTTATTTTTAAGTAATCTCTATACCCGTAGTGGGACTTGAACTCACAACCCCAAGATCAAGATATGCACGCTCCACCAACTGAGCCAGCCAGGCGCTCCATAGCTCTAGTGCTTTTTGTATGTTATAAAAAATTTCTACATAGATAATTGTTTTCTATGAATATTTTCTATTTCTTCCTTTGCAATCTGTATGAGTTTTATTTATTTCTCTTATTGTGCTGGTTAGAACTTCTAATACAATGTTGAATCTAATTTGTGAACATGTCTATTTTGCTTTGTTTTTCATCTTAGGGGGAAGGATTTGGTCTTTAGGTACACATCATTATGTATGTTTTTTTGTAGATGTATCTTATCAGGTGGAGGAACGTCTCTTCTATATGTGGTTGCTGAGTATTTTAATCAGTAATATATATATATTTTAATTTTAGCTTATGTTTTTTCATTAGCCACTGAGAAGATCCTATATTTTTTCTTTTATGTTAATGTGGTGAATTACAATGATTTTCAAATATTAACACTACCTTGAATCCTTGGGATAAAACTTACCTGGTCATGGTATATTGTATCTTGTATATGTAATTGGATTCTATTTTACTGAAGTTTTATTAAGAGTTTTTGCATATATGTTCATGAAGGAGATTAGTTTGTGGTTCTTTTTCTTTTTTTTTTAAGATATTATTTATTTATTTATTTGACAGAGAGACAGCACAAGTAGGCAGAGTGGCAGGCAGAGGGAGAGGGAGAAGCAGGCTCTCCACTGAGCAGGGAGCCCGATGCAGGGCTCGATCCCAGGACCCGATCCCAGGACCCTGGGATCATGACCTGAGCTGAAGGCAGCTGCTTAACCAACTGAGCCACCCAGGTGCCCCTGTGGTTATTTTTCTTTGTAATATAACTGTCTGGTTAGTTATCTGGGTAATTCTAACCTCATAGGGTGAGTTGGGAGCTATTCCTTCCTCTTCAGTTTTCTGAAGGATTTTGCGTAGAATTGGTATTATGTAATTTTTAAATGTTTGGTAGAATTATTAGTTAAGCTATCTTGACTCAGAGTTTTCTTTGGAAGAGGTGTATTAAATAAAATTTCCATTTATTTTCATGGTAAGCATAGCTTAATGTATAGAATTGTCAAATCTGTCATGTTGTACACCTGAACCTAGTACAACATTGGATATTAAATATACTTCAAAAAACTTTTAAAAATTTCTATTTATTGGGTGCCTGGGTGGCTTAGTCAGTTAAGCGTCTGCCCTCAGCTCAGGTCATGATCCCAGGGTCCTGGGATGGAGTCCCACTTCCAGGTCCCTGCTCAGCAGGGAGTCTGCTTTTCCCTCTCCCTCTGCCCCTCCCTACTGCTCGTGCTTGCTCTCTCTCTCTCTCACAAATAAATAAATACAATCTTTTTAAAAATTTCTATTTATTTAATAGCTATAGAGCTTTCTTCTATTCTAATATATATGTTCAGTGCTATAAATTTCTGCCTGAGTGGTCATTTTGTCACATCTCACAAATTATCATATGTTTAGTTTTCATTTTCATTCTGTTCAAAGTGCCTTATAATTTCCTCTTCCATTTCTTCTTTAGGTTATTTAGACATGTGTTGTTTGATGTTAATTTAATATTTGGGATTTTCCAGATATTTTTCTGTGATTCTTTTCTCATTTAATTCCATTGTGCTCAGAAAAAATACATTTTATGATTTGAATCCTGTTAATGTTATTGAGACTTTTTTTATGGCCCTGATAATGGACTATCTTGGTAAATGTTCCATGTGCAAATGAAACAAATGCACATTCTCTGTTGTTGTTGGCAAGTTCTACCGTAGTCAACTAGATAATTTGGTTCGTAGTGTTCTTCAAGTCGTATGTGTACTTGCTGATTGTCTACTTGTTCTATCAATTTTTTAGAGAAGGTTTTGAAATCTCTGACTACAATTGTGGATTTGTCTGTTTCTCCTTGCAGTTCTATCAGTTTTTGCTTCATATATTTTAGAGTACTGTACTATGTGAATGTTTAGGATTGTCATGTCCTCTTGACAAACTTACCACTTAAAATTATGTAATAACTGTAATAACCCTGGTATTATTCTTTGCTCTGAGATTTATTGTATCTGATATCAATATAACCACTCAAGCTTTGATTGATGTTAAGATTATTCATCTTTTTCCATTCCTTTACTTGTAATAAATTTGTATCTTTAAATTTAAAATTAGGTGCTTATAGGCAGCATATATTTGCCTTCCTTTTCTACACAATCTGACAGTCTCTGCTTTATAATTGAGGTATTTAGACCATTTACATTAATGTGATTATTGATATTGATATGTTTGGGTTTAAATCAACCATCTTGCTATTTGTTTCCATTTGTCCCATCTGCTCGTTGTTCTTTTTCCTCTAACATTTTTTAAAGATTTTATTTATTTTTCAGAGAGAGAGAGATAGCACAAGCTGGGGATGTGGCAGGCAGAGGGAGAAGCAGGCCCTCTGCTGAGCAAGGAGCCCAATGCGGGACTCGATCCCAGGACCCTGAGATCATGACCTGAGACAAAGGCAGACACTTAACCAACTGAGCCACCCAGGCGTCCCTTCCTCTAACATTTTTGATTGACTATTTTGAAGATTCCATTTTATCTCATATGTTGGCTCATCAGCTACAACTTTTCTCATGATTGTTTTAGGGTTTATAATATACATTTTTAACATTTCAGAATCTACCTTCAAATGATATTAATGTGTAGAATAAGAACTTCAAAATGCTGTACTTCCATTCCCCCTCTCCTGGTCTTTGTGCTATTATTGACATACATTTTACTTCTCCATATGTTATAAATCCTACAATACACAGTAAGCTGGGGGCAATCAGAATGCTCATATTATTTGTTTCTACTTTCTCAAGGAACTTTCCCCCCAACTGTCTGATGTTAAATAACTGAAAACTGTTGTTTCATGTATTTTGTCCAGGTTTTAGTTGTTTCAGTTAGGAAGATAAATCAAGACGCTGTTATTCTATTTTCATTTGAAGCATAAATGTAGCTTGGTGTTTTATTTATTTATTTTTAAAGATTTTATTTATCTATTTGCGAGAGAGAGAGAACAAGCAAGGTGAGGGGCAGAGGGAAAAGCAGGCTCCCCACTGAGCGGGGAGCCCAATGCGACACAGGTCTCAATCCCTGGACTCCAGGATCCTGGCCTGAGCCAAAGGCAGACGCTTAACTGACTGAGCCACCCAGGAGCCCTGTTTCTTGGTGTTTTAAATGATAGTTAATCATGAAAGTTTTATTTCACCTCTAACCAAAGTTTCTTTTGCTATCTGGACTTCCTGGAAGAGTCCAGTGTCTGTGTATTCTCCCTGCTCTGCCTCTGACTAGAAAGTTCAAATTGCACTGCTTTCTTTGGTCACTAGGTGGCCCTTAAATTCATTTTCTGAATTTCCTTCAATTGACTTGATTTTTTTTTTTTTAAGGAAAAAAAATATTTTTATTCAAAAGTCATGAAATAATTATCTGCATCATTATCTTAATTTTGTTAGAAATACATAAGGATTCAAAGATGTGCATACTTGTTTATCATTTGCTGAATACCAGTAAATCCATATTTATTTTGTTGAGTTTTTCATTCACCAAATATCTACTAGATGTACATTATGTGCTAAAACTCCAATGGCCCAACGTGTGTCTACATTTCAAACCTCTTTCTTACACATCCTTTTTTTTTGAGAACCAAGGCACAATCCCTAATCTTTGCTAAAATTTGTAGGCATTTGTGGGAAGAATTTGCTCATCCTTTCGTGGAGAATGGCCACTCTGAGGGAGAAAAGGAGGCTCACTATATAACATACAGAAATGATATAAATAGGCAAATGCAGTAAGAAACTTAGCTATGGCTATTCCCCTCGAAGGAACCTCATGCCCTGTTCCCTTACTGGCTTTTGCTCACTTTCTGCTGATTGTTGCCTGAATATTTTATATGGAGCCTGACCATTAACATACTACTCCTTCAGATGCCCCTTCAGATCCAAACACTATTAAGAACCAAGGGAAGCTGGTTAACAGCAGTCTCTCTCTCCCTCTCTCTCTCTCTCTCTCTCTCTCCAGAGACTAGGATCCTAAACTGATCCTTCTCTGAGGTTAACAAGGCAACTTGGATCTGCCTTACATGGAAAAGATGTACATTTTTCTGGGCATATGCATACCTAAACTTCTATTACAATATGCCATGAGTTCACATGTGAGTTTCTAGTTTTTCTTCAAGGAACTGCTGAATATTGTTAGGCCAGTGAAGCCAGAATGCTTGTTTTCCAAGAAAGCTGATGCTAATATTGACAATCAAGTGTAGGAAGTATGGTAGGGCATAAGCTTCTCTGTTCATCAGTCTTCCTGCCCCTTCAACTCTAGCCTCTATCTTTATAAACCTCTATCCTGCATGAAGGTGCCTTGTGTCTCAAAGACCTGGAGGAAGAAGAGTTTTGGAATTGCTTGGGCATCTGATTCATGATGCCTGGGGTTCGCTGTGTTACATGTTTTCACCTGCCTATCTGTTTTTCCCTTTGGTTTCATAACTGCTATTGTGATGTTATATTCCAGAGCGGGGGTTGGCAAACTTTTTCTGTTAGGGCCAGATAATAAATATGTAGGCTCTGCAGGCAGGCCACACTGTTCCTTTCACAACTACTCAACTCTGTTACTCTACTGCAAAATCAGCCACAGACAGTATGTAAATTCCTACATATGGCTGTATTCCAATAAAACCTTATTTATGGACACCAAAAACTGGATTTCATATAATTTTTACATGTCAAAAAATAGATTTTTTTCAATCATTTAAAAATGTGAAATTTAATCCTAGCTCATTGGCCACAAAAATAAGCAATAGGCCAATTCTGGCTCATGGACTGTGGTTTGCCAACTTGTTTTAGAACCCTAACTTTTTTTTTTTAAGATTTTATTTATGTGAGAGAGAGTGAGAGAGCAGGAGAGGGGATAAGGGTCAGAGGGAGAAGCAGGCTCCCTGGGAGCCTGATGCGGGACTTGGTCCTGGGACTTCGGGATCATGACCTGAGCAGAAGGCAGTCGCTTAACCAACTGAGCCACCCAGGGACCCGAGAATCCTAAGTTTATTTCCATACAAGACTGTCTTCATACATAGTACGTATTTTACCTACATAGCACACTCCAAGGCAATTTCATTTCTCAAGTTCTATTGGGACACTTAAACCCAATAGTCCTCCAATGGACTTCTCATAATTACCCACATTTGCGTATCCACTGAATTCATGGACATAATCTCCTGGCATCCAATTCAATGTAAGTTAGTTCTTTGCATTCACAGGTTTCAGAGAGCTGGGATAAGGAAGGACTGCCTCAGATTGAAAGTGAGCTGTGTCCCATTATACATCTTTAATACAGTCTAATGAACTAAGGTTTCTTAGAGAAGAACTACACTTCTAAGGAGAGAACTAGACAGGTAAGTTCTTTTCATGAAGCTAAAAAGGGAGCAGGGACTTATTCACACTTTCACATAAGAGTGAGGATTCAATTTATTGAGTGTTCTAGATAAAAATCAGTGGGACTCTCTTGAGGATTCCTGAACATCAATACCCAGGGGAGAAGATGGAAATGGGGCACAGTAGCAGAGGAATGGAAGTACCTACCCCTTAGTCCACATAAAGACCTGGCTTTGGAAACTTCCCCAAATAGCTAAAGGGAATAAAGTGTTGGGTCATGCACATTCCAGTGGGAACAAGAACTTGGGAGATAACTTACAAACTTACTGCTTCAAGTACACAAGACAGCCTTTGGAGTTATCATCATCTTGCTGAGAAGTATGATTTTTTTTATAAGTATGATTCTTAGAGATGTGTCTCTTATCATTATTTGGTTTATATTTCTAAACAGGAGATCCAGAGGTAAGCTAAAACTGAGATTGTGTCACAACTGTTTAGGTAAGTGCTCACATTGCTTTTATCAGGTGGCCAAGCCCTTTCACTAGGTAATAGGTATTTAGTTCCAAAGTGAAAAAATACAGATAAAAAAATAAAGATTATTCATAATTATACCATAAAGAGAGAAACACTTTTAACTTTTTACTTTATATACTTAGAGTATGTGTTCATATATAAAATATAGAAGATATGAAGTAAAAGAGAATACAGACAATGTCTTTTAAACTGCTTTATTAACGTCACAATATATAATGAACATCTTGCCATGCAATAGGGTAAAACTCCCCTGCTGACAGAATCTTACATTTTGGGTCAAAATACAACATTCAATTAGAAGCTGGTCATAGGAGACCCACAGGAGACATGTAACACCAAAAGGTTTACAACAAATATACGTTGAGAACATTAAGTTTAGGAAGCAGGTGTGTCTTCCTATTAACTTCAGGGAAAACATCAAGATTCAAGGCATAAGGCAAAACTCATCATGATGGTCATGGTGAGGAGGGTCAGTGCTAACTGCCCGCAGACTATGACTGAATTGCTTTTCCCTCAGCTTTTCCATCAGCTGTCTCATCTCGTCCCCAATCCTTTCCATATTCTCCTCTCTCATCCTTGCCTGTGGTTCTCCAAGCCTCTGAATCATGTCCCACCTATACTGCAGGATGGGCTGCCTAACACGGAACCGCCTACGATTTACTCTAGGCACACAATATTCACCAGCTTCCAAAGGGAGGGCCAAGGGCTCTCCTTTATTAGCAACTTGCTCCTTTTTATCCTTTTTTTCATTTTCCTGTTTGGCATTCTCCACGTTGAGATTTTTTACTGCTTGTTCCTCTTTGGACGCCATTGCTCCTAAGAGACAAAAGACGAGAGAGAAGAAATTATTTTCTTAGTGGACTGATCAGCACCGAGGACAGAGGCCCTACTACGCACATTCCAAGACTCAGAGCCCTGGATCTCCCAGGCTTTTTAAAATTTCATTTTCCCACCTGAGAGACTCCCTACGCCCTCTAGGGGGCCCCCGGTCCGAGCCCTACCCCACCTCCCCGTCGCTCCTCACCCCTCCCCCCCCTCGCCCAAAGCCCACCATTTTCCCTGCCTATCCCTGCCCAGGCCTCTGCAGGCACCAAGATGGAGGACGGGCTGGCGGGTGGGGGTGGGTGGCGGGAGGGAATTTGGGGTCTCAGGGCTTTCCATACGTTCCCTTCGGCCCCCACTGTCCCCCGCACCGACCTGGGCCTATCCTTGCAGTCTCCTCCTCCTCCCGATTCTCGCCGAAGAGTGCGCCGCCGCGACACTTAGACCTGCACACCTGCAGAGGGCCGGGGTGAGGGCAGCGGGGGCTGCTGCAGCCGAGCGCTCCCCGCCGACCCGACGCTACCCAGCCCCTCCCGGACCCCCCTCGGCCGCCTCTCCCCCACACCCAGCCGCCCCATCCCCCGTGCTGACCACCATTTTCTACACCGAGAAGGACGGGGGCGGGGCGGGGGGCGCAAGAGGCAGGTGTTTCCGAAGGGTCATCGCCTCGCCGCGGTCCAGCCCTCCGCCTAGCATTTTCTGCGGCCAAACGCGGGCTGCGGTGGGGCGTGAGGGCTGCGGTCCTTGCGCCGCTTCGCCGCGGGGCAGCCGGTCCCCCAGCAAGGCTCCGCGGGCCGCGTGGGCTCTCCCACACCAAGCCCAGGGAACGCTCCCCTCCTCCCGGCCCCCTACCTGCTTCCCGTCCGCCTCCGACTCTTTGCGGCTGCCTCTGGCCCGCACGCCCTCAGGTCCACCGGGAGCAGGCACCGAGAAGCAAGCGAGCGAAGGCCGGCTCTGACGCTGGAGCGAGGGCGCGAGTCCGCGTTGGCGGGTCACGTGAGGCCTTCGTCACGGCGAGCGGCACCGCCCCCATCCCGTGCCGGCTTCAGCCCGCGCGGGGGCGCACAGCCGGCTGGCCAGCACAGCTCCCTTCTGCTGCGGCGTCTTTAACAGCACCAGCCTGGGCTCCGTGGCTCTCCCTTCTTTGTGTATTCCTGGGCCTTTCTCTGCGGCTGGGGAAGGGCAGTATCTTCTCAGGGACCTGTTGGCCGTTCCGTTCTTCTCTGGGGCCTTGCCTCTTCCTCTGCTCCAAGGATATGCCTTCTTCCACTTACTGTCCTTTCGGCTACCAGTGTTCTCCATTTTCCCTCCACTAAAATGCGTAGAAAAGATGTGTCAGGAAGAGTCCAGGAGAGTGGATTTAAAAAAAATTCTTAATATCTGTTTTGTTCCTTTTATGTTAAGCCCCCCAAAATTAATATACTTTTTTTTAAAGATTTTATGTATTTTTTTTATTATTTGTCAGAGAGAGAGAGAGCATAAGCAGGCAGAGCAGGCAGAGGGAGAAGCAGGCTCTCCGCTCTGCAAGGAGCCGGATGGGGGACTTGATCCCAGGACCCCCGATTATGACCAGAGCCGAAGGCAGACACTTAACCAACTGAATCACCCAGGCGTTCCAATATACTTTTTTAAAAGAAAAAAAAAGTTATTATTTTAATTTGAAAATTAGAATTAAAGTTGGGGGGAAAACCCAACCACCTGTCTCTTCTGCTAAATCATTATATAAATATAGACTCTACAGGCAGCTTCTTTTTTTAGAACTTGGAAAAAGACAAGGCAGCTGATGGCCCCTCTTGTTAGGGGCCCCTAGATACATGAGGCCCTTCCATGAGGTGCCAATGAGTCAGTACTGCAGCAGAGTCTTGATGAATTTTCAGAACTAAAACGACAGCAGCAATGAAAATTCCTTCACAAGTTTCTGGTTCAAAAACCAATATGTAAGTCTTTATTTGCAAATCATATCATGTATTTAGAGAATCCTAAGGGACCTACAATAAGCCTACTATAGAACTAGTTCTTTAATTCAGTGAGGTTGCAGCTATAGATGGATATTAAAAAAAAATTGTATTCCTGTATGCTAGTGATGAACAATTGGAAATTGAAATTGTGTGTATTTTAGATAGATAGATAAATATAGATGTAAAGATATAATAAAGATAAATGTAAGAAAGACCAAGGTCCTGGATCAGAAAATACAGTACTGTTATCAATTATCTCCGAATTAATCTATAAATTTAGAGCAGTCAAAATCAAAATTTTAGCAGGCATCTTTGAATAACTTGACAAAATTACCCCCAAATTTATATGGAAATGAGAAAGACTTGTATAGACAATAATTTTGAAAAAAACCCCACAAATGTGGACAATTATATTACCTGATTTCCAGACTGAAGATGCAGTAATAAAGGTAGTGTAGTAATGGAGTATACATAGACAATGAATTTAAAATTAATAACTTCTGCTCTGTGAAAGATATGGTTAAGAAAATGAGGTGGGAAGCTGAGAAAAAATATTTTCAATAAGTTTGTATCCAGAAGATATATAAAGGCTTCCTAAAATTCAAAATAAGGCAAACAGTGCAATGAAAAACGATCAACAGTTTTGAACAAGCATTTCACTAAAGTACATATACAAATCACCAAAGAGCTCATGGAAAGATGCTCAATGTCATCAATCATCAGGAAAACGTAAAGCAAACAAACAAAAACAATGAAATACCACAACATGGCCATCAGAATTGCTAAAATTAAAAAGTCTGACAATCCCAAGCATTTTTGAAGGTATGGAACAACTGGAAATCTCATTCCTCATTCATTGCTGGTGAGAAGTTCAACCACTTTGAAAGGCTTCTTGATAGTTTCTTGAAAAGTTAAACTCACACTTACCACATATCCAAAAAATTCCACTCCCAGGAATTTTCCCAAACAAAATTCAAACCATATTTCCTCAATAAGATTTGTGTAGGGGGATGCCTGGGTGGCTCAGTCAGTTAAGCGTCTGCCTTCGGCTCAGGTCATGATCCCAGGGTCCTGGGATGGAGTCCTGCATCTGGCTCTTTGCTCAGCGGGGAGCCTGCTTCTCCCTCTGTCTGCCACTCCCCCAGCTTGTGCTCTCTCCCTGACAAATAAATAAAATCTTTTTAAAAAAAGGAATGTTCATGGCAATTTCATCTAGGATAGCCTCAAAGTGGATACAGTCCAAATGTCCATCAACAAGTAAATGTATAAACAAATTGTGATGTATTCATATGTTAGGGTACTACAAAGGCATAAAAAGAAACAAACTACTGGTAAAAGCAATAACATAGATAAATTTCAAAAAATATACTCCGGGAAAGATATCGGACACAAGAGAGTGCATTCTGTTTGATTCCATTTATATAAAATTTTGGAAGAGGCAAAACTAATTTATATTGATACAAATTGGATGAAATCAGTGTTTGCCTGGCTTGAAGGTTGGAATTTTTCTCTGTGTGTAAAAGGGGAAATAACAGAACTTTCTCAGCTGAGGGAAATGTTCTGTGTCTTGATGGGATAGTGACTCCAATGGCGAATACATTTGTTGAAATCACTGAACTGTATAGTTAAAATGTATGCATCTTATTGTATGTAAATTATATCCCAATAAAGTTAATTAAAAATCAAATATCTATAAATAAATCTAAATACTTGCAAGACCTCTACACCAAAATTTATAAAATAATTTTGAGAAACATTAAAGAAGACCTAAATAAGTGTAGAGGATTGAAAGACTCAATATTTTAAAGTTGTCCATTATTCCCAAATTGATCTATAAATTCAATGCAATCCATATAAAAATCTCAGCCAGTTATTTTTTGTTGACAAGCAGATTCCAACTATGTATATGAAAATGCAAAAAACCAAATGTAGCCGAGAGAACCTTGAAGAAGGGAGCACCAAAACTTCCACCAGTAGATACCAAACTTAACACAATGCTATAGTGCATAAATTATTAATAAATAGTGTGATATTGTCTCAAAGATTAACATATTTGTGTACACACGCATACATGCGCAGACCTGTGAAACATACCTACACATACTCTCGATTTAGACACTGCACTGAAATGGGGAAAGGATTTTTTCCCTAAAAAGTGGTAACAGATCAGTTGGATATCCATATGTGAAAAAAATGTATGTCGACTCTACCCTAAATAACACACAAAATAAACTCCCAATGAATTGCAGATCTAAATGGGAAAGATTAGGGCGCCTGGGTGGCTCAGTTGGTTAAGCGACTGCCTTAGGCTCAGGTCATGATCCTGGAGTCCCTGGATGGAGTCCCGCATCGGGCTCCCTGCTCAGCGGGGGGTCTGCTTCTCCCTCTGACCCTCCCCCCTCTTATGTGCTCTCTGTCTCTCTCATTCTCTCTGTCTCAGATAAATAAATAAAATCTTTAAAAATATAAATAAATAAATGGGAAAGATTAAAATGTCATTCTACATGAATGACAGAAATACACAGAAAATCATCTTCATGACTTTGGAGTAGGCAGTATTCTTCTCTTTTTCAATTTTTAATTTAAATTCTAGTTACCATACAGTGCAATTTTAGTTTCAGGAGTAGAATTCAGTGACTCATCAGTTACATACAACATGCCCTCTTTTTAAAAAAAGATTTTATTTATTTATTAGAGAGAGAAAGCACAAGTGGGGGTGGAGGGGCAGAGGGAGAGGGAGAAGCAGACTCCCCACTGAGCAGAGAGCCTGAGATCATGACCTGAGCTAAAGCCGGACGCTTAACTCACTGAGCCACCCAGGTGCCCCTCAAGTGCTCTCCTTAATACCCATCACCCATCTAGCCAATCCCATACCCACCTCCCTCCATCACCCCTCAGTTTGTTCTCTATATTGAGTCTCTTATGGTTTGTTTCCCCTCTCTCTTTTTTCTTTTTTTCCCCTCCCATATGTTTATCTGTTTTGTTTCTTAAATTCCACATATGAATGAAATCACATGGTATTTGTCTTTCTCTGACTTATTTCGCCTAGCATAATACATTCTAGCTCCATCCCCTCCTTGTGAATGGCAAGAGTAATATTCCATTGTACATATACCACATGTTCTTTATCCATTCATCAGTTGATGGACATTTGGGCTCTTTCCATAGTTTGGCTATTGTTGATGATGCTGCTTTGAACATCGGGGTGCATGTACCCCTTGGAATCTGTATTTTTGTATCCTTTGGGTAAATACCTAGTAGTGCAAATGCTGGGTCATAGGGTGGTTCTATTTTTAACTTTTTGAGGAACCTCCATACTGTTTTCCACAGTGGCTGCACCAGTTTGCATTCTGACTAACAGTGCAAGAGGGTTCCCCTCTCTCCGCATCCTCACTAACATCTGTTGTTTCTTGTGTTGCTAATTTTAGACATTCTGGCAGGTATGAGGTGGTATCTCATCATGGTTTTGATTTGTATTTCCCTGATGCAGAGTGATGTTGAGCATCTTTTCGTGTGTCTGTCAGCCATCTGGATGTCTTCTCTGGAAAAGTATCTATTCATGTCTTTTGCCCATTTCTTAACTGGATTATTTGTTTTTTGGATGTTGAGCTTGGTAAGTTCTTTACGGATTTTGGATACTAACTCTTTATCAGATATGTGATTTGTAAATATCTGTTCCCATTCTGTAGCCTGCCTTTTAGTTTTGTTGATTGTTTCCTTCGTTGTGTGGAAGGTGTTTATCTTCATGAAGTCCCAATAGTTCATTTTTGTTTTTGTTTCTCTTGAATAGGCAGTATTATTAAAGAGGACACAAAAAGCACTAATTATGAAGGATAAAAATGATTGTACATTGCACTTTATTAAGATCAGAAACTTCTGTTCATCAAAAGACACCATTAAGAGAATAAGGAAGCAAGCCACAAACTAGGAAAAGATATAAGGAACACATATATCTGACAAATGGCTCATATCTATAATGTATAAAGAATTCTTAAAAATAAATTTTAAAAAGACAATCCAATTAAAAAATGGGCAAACACCTCCAAACAGCACTTCAAAACTAGAACATCCTAATGTCTAATAAATTTGTGGAAATATAGGCGCCTGGGTGGCTCAGTCGGTTAAGCGACTGCCTTTGGCTCAGGTCATGATCCTGGAGTGAGTCCGAGAATCGAATCCCACCTGGGTCTTCCTGCTCAGCAGGGGGTCTGCTTCTCCCTCTGACCTTCCCCCCCCATGCTCTCTCTCTCTCATTCTCTCTCAAATAAATAAATCTAAAAAAAATTGTGAAAATATGTTCAGCTTCATTAGTTTGCAGAGAAATACAAGTTAAAACCAACACGTCATACCACTAAACACCCTCCCCTTCCCCCTCGGAATGTCTAAAATAATAAAGACAGAAAGTGTCAAGTATTTTATGAGGATGTGGTACAACAGGAACTGGCACTACCACTTTGAAAAACTTTTTGGCACAGTATAACAAAGGTAAACATATGTATAGTTTACGACCAAGCAATCTCACTCTAGATATACCCATAATAAAAATGTGTGCATTGGTTTACCAAACAACATTTGCACATATGTTTATAATAGTATTTTTTTATGTTGCAGAGACCCAAATGTTCTTTTTAAAAAAAAAAAATAGTGGGCGCCTGGGTGGCTCAGTCGGTTAAGCGTCTGCCTTCGGCTCGGGTCATGATCCCAGGGTCCTGGGATGGAGCCCCACATCGGGCTCCCTGCTCGCAGGAAGCCTGCTTCTCCCTCTCCCACTTCCCCTGCTTGTGTTCCCACTCTCGCTGTGTCTCTCTCTGTCAAATAAATAAATAAAATCTTAAAAAAAAAAAAGTTCCCTTAATGCAAAACAAACTGACATCATTCTTCTTATAGTAAATTGTTAAGCCTACAAAAAAAATTCTCACAGTATTGGTGGGTATGTAACTTGGTACATTCTTTCTAGAGGGCTATTTGACAGTAATTATTAAAAAGTCTTAGAAATGTTCATACTCTTTGATGTAATAATTTTTTACATTATATTATACAGAAAAAATCATACATGTGTTTAGAGACTTACACATAAAGATATTCATAGTAGTAAAACAAATACAAGCAAAGTAATGGAAAAAATAAGCAAAAATATAAGCAAAAAATGAAAAAATATAGATTAGCTGGCTTAAACAGATTATTGCATATTGGTATAATTAAGTTCTGTAAAACAAGAAAAATATGCTGCATATACAATGGAATATTATTCAGCCATAAAAAAGAATGAAATCTTGCCATTTGCAACAACATGGCTGGAGCTGAGAGCATTATGTTAAGTGAAATAAGTCAGTCAGAGAAAGACAAATACCATATGATTTCACTCATATGTGGAATTTAAGAAACAAAACAAATGAGCAAAGGGAAAAAAGAAAGAGAGAGAGAAACCAAGAAACAGACTTAATTTAGAGAACAAACTGATGGTTACCAGAGGGGAGGTGGGTGGGGGGGATGAAAGAAATAGGTGATGGGGATTAAGGAGTGCACTTGTTGTGATGAGCACCAGGTGATGTATGGAAGTGTTGAATCACTATGTTGTATACTTGAAACTAATATAACACTATGTTAACTATAGTGGAATTAAAATAAAAATCCTAATTAAAATAAATAAATGAATAAATAACTTAATTAAAGTTAAGAAAAAGAAAGAAAAATATGCCATAAAAATGTATTTAATGATAAAGAAAACTTCTCAGGGTTTACACTTTAAATAATAGAAAAGTAGTAGATTAGAAACAGTGTGCTCAGTGGGACTCTAATATACATGTATCTGTATATACATGTGTAAACATAGAATGTAATAAAAAGAATATAATCTATCCTTATTTCTGAATATGCTTATATTATAAATATTAAAACAAAAAATCTTTTTAAAAAAGATCTTATATTTTAGTAAATCTTTACACCCACAACCCCAAGATCAAGAGTCACATGCTCTACCAACTGAGCAGCCAAGCACCCCCAAAACAAAAAAATTCTATACATAAAACCACCAGGAACAAAAATAGTAAATAACAAACTAGGAAACATGTGCAGAACATACATCATGAATTTATTTTAACTTCATTTTTCCACATCAGAAAAAAGTGTGGAAAAATCTTCCTTTCCATTCCACTTGGAAAATCTATCACTTCCTTCCCAAGTTTATTTAGGATACAGGATAAGCCACTATAATATAGAGACCCCCAAAATACAATGGTTCAAACAAGAGAGAAATATATTTCTCCCATACAAAATAGTCCAGAGATAGGGATTTTTGGACAGGTGGATTTTTCTGCTGTATGAGGTCAAGTGCTTATTTTGTTGCTCTGCTATCTCCTAGAGTGTTTTACTTACACTTTGTCAGAGTTCAGGGACACAGGAAGGAGGAAGGAGAAAGTAGTAGGCAAACAATTTTCTTTTAAATACTGGAACATAATTAAAAAAAGAAAATAATGTATGTTGAAGAAATAAATTCAAGAGAATAGGAAAAAAAGAAATTGGTTTAAAAAAAAGTAGTACAGAAGTTGCACATTCCACATCTTGTATTCCATTGCAAAGAAACTGGACACAAAGACACTTGGCTGCAAAGAGGCTGGGGAATGTTAGTTTCTAGTTGAGTGATCAAGAGTTCCTTTAAAACTCTGGGTATTGTATGGTGACTAACATAACATAATAAAATAAAATTAAAAAAAAAACTTTGGGGACAAGAATCCTATTACTTAGAAGAAGATGGGGACATCTTAAGCCATTAAAACACCAAAAAAAAAAAAAACCACAAACAAACAAACCCACAACAAAACAAAACAAAAAAATTTAAAAAACACACCAACTTGTTTTTATTGAGGTGTAATTCATAAGGGGCTACTTTGCTGATAAGGCTTCTTAGAACTATGGATGGATGTTTTGTTCTAGTCTCCCAAGAAGGGCCATTTTATTTTTTAGAGTCACTTCTAAAGTCATGTGGTCTTTAACTTTGGGGTCTATTTTGCATATAAGTACTAATGCAAATATATTTAAACTCAAGTAGACCTCATCACATGTCACCTCATGAATGTTGACAATGGAAGGAATATCTTGCCTGTAGTATAATATCAGTTCTGGACTGAAAAGCTGGGGAAGAAACTTAATTTTCTTTTTTTTTTTTTTAAGATTGTATTATTTATTTTTTGACAGAGTGACAGTGAGAGAGGGAACACAAGTAGGGGGAGTGGGAGAGGGAGAAGCAGGCTTCCCCCAGAGCAGGGAGCCTGATGCGGGGCTCGATCCCAGGACCGTGGGATCATGACCTGAGCTGAAGGCAGACGCTTAAAGACTAAGCCAGCGAGGGGCCCTGATTTTCTTTTTTTAAATCATGAATGAGTGTTGACTTTTGTCAGATATTTTTATACATCTATTGAAATAATAATATGTTTTTTCTCTTTGACTCTATAAATAAGTAGAGTGTATTACTTGATTTTTGAATGTTAAACCAACTTTATGTTCCTGGGGTAAACTCCACTTGGTACTCATCTTTATATATACATCAATGGATATTATATGCTAGTAATTTTATGGGGATTTTTGCATATAGGTTCACGAGTATATTGGTCTATAATTTTTTCTTATAATATCCATAACAGGTTTTATTGTCAAGATTATTCTTGTATCTTAAAATGAGTTGCAGAGTGCTTTGTATCCTCCAATTTCTGAAAGACTGTGTAATGTTGGCAGTATTTCTTTTTTAAACGAATGCTAGAGCTCACCAGTACAATCTTTGTGAGAAATTTTTTTGGTTATGAATTTATTTTATTTTATAGATATAAATTTACTCAGATCTGACGCCTGGCGGCCGCTGGACCACGTTCATATGCACCCTCCCGGGCTCCCGCGCCGCGCTTCGCGGGGTCCGCACGGCCGTGGAGCGGCACACTCGGGCCGAGGCGGCGACTGAGACCGCGGCGGGCTCCGTGGAGCTCGCTGTAGTGCGCTGTGTGGCCTCGGAGCCCAAGCTAAGCCTGTCGTTCGCGCTGGCCGACGGCAGCCACAAGAACATGCAGCGCGACCAAAGCGAGCCGCTGGGTCGGGCCCTCAGCCGGCTTGCAACCAGTGCCCTCAAAGGCCACCCTAAGGCGGCTGCTGCCAAGAAGAGCAGGAAGAACCGGCCAAATGCAAGTGGCAGCGTGGCCGGTGCGGGGCCTGGGTCCGAGCTGGCTGCGGCCTGCGAGCCCGTGGTGAAGCTGTACTACCGCGAGCGGGCAGCGGCTGAAGACGTGCTCCACGTGGACAGCGCGGTGCTGCAGATCGGCGACGTCAAGTACAAGGTGGAGCGCAACCCGTCCGCCTTCACGAGCTGCAGTTGCCACGCCACATTATGCCGGCTTCCCGGTGTGCCCCAGGATCAGCCTCGAACTTCGGGATCCCGCCAGCTCCTTATTCCGCTGGCACAAGGAAGCCACACCCGGAGCGGCAGAGCCTGAGGGCGGGGGCCCTCGTTACTGTCTCCCTCTTCACCCTCTCCTAGTTGGACGGAGACGGGTGTGAACGAGGGGGGCCACATGCCGTCCAATGCCGACATCGGGCTCCGGGCTCAAGCTTCATTGCACCCCAGGCAATGGGCAGCGCTTCAGGCCAAGCCAGGAGTTGGAAAGTGTGTGCCCCGTGGAGGCTGGGCCTGGCACGTGCACTTTTGACCACCGCATCTCTACACCAAGAAGGTGACGGATGACTCTGTCATCCGCACGGTCTCTTACGACCTCCAGGCTGACGCGTACGCCCAGACTGAGTTTTCGAGGAGTGTCCTGTACCTGTACTGTGCCCCTTATGCCCTGGAGCTGGACTACCGCCAGAACCTTACCCAGCGGAAACTCACGGGCTACAAAGCTGACCTCATCTGTTTGCAAGAGGATGATCGCAACGTGTTTACAGACGGCTTGGTGCCGGCCCTCCAGGCCTTGGGGCTGGAGGGCGTGTTGAGAATCAAGCAGCAGGAAGGCCTGGCTACTTTCTACAGAAAAGACCAAATTCACTCTCCTTAGCCAGCATGACATTTCTTTCCATGAAGCCCTGGAGTCCAACCCACTTCACAAAGAACTGCTGGAGAACCTAGTTTGTACCTGTTTGCACAGAAGAGAGTGCTCCTGAGATCTTCTGTCCTCTGGGTTTCTGTTCTTCAGTCTACAAAGGACTCTTCTAAAAGGGTGTTGCTAATACCCATCTCTGCTGGCATCCAAAAGGTAGGTACATTTCTCTCATTCAAATGGCAGTAGTCTTGGCTCATATTAGACATGTCTCGTGTGACCTGTATCCTGGCATACCAGTTATGTTTTGTGGACACTTTAATAGTACCCCATCAACAGGAATGTATCATTTTGTTGTCAATGGGGAAGAGGAACGGTGAAACATGTCCCTTACCCATTTTTTCAAACTGAGAAGTGCTTGTGGTGAACCTGCTTACTCAAATTACGTTGGTGGCTTTCATGGATGTCTGGATTACATTTTCATTGACTTAAATGCTCTAGAGGTTGGACAGGTGATTTCCATTACCTAGTCATGAAGAAGTTACCACCCACCAGGCCTTACCTAGTGTTTCCCATCCCTCTGATCACATAGCACCTGTATGTGATTTAGAATGGAAATAGATTTGTGTTTAATAGAATGTAAGTCTGCTTTAGTAGGTAATTTAATATGAATCAGAGCTTATGTGTAACCTTCAAAGAGGAAAACTAGACAGACACCAAGGCAAAATGTTATTCTACTAGATACGTTCCAGTGTCTTCATTACATGACTGTTCATAATATTTGCAGTTTCTCCACTTTTCTTTTTTCCTATGGTTGAAGGAAAAATAAATATATTTATGACTCCCAGGAAGAACATTGAATTATTATGTACATTTTTATAAGTACCTTTTTTTTAGCTAGGAATTAAGAATTTTGTAAGAAAAAAAAAACAACCCATTTGAATGATCCTTTAATTTTTCTATCATAACATTTCAAATTGAATCATGTTTATATAATTGGGGAAAAATGCATACAGGTTAAAGTGAGAGGCCTAAGTCTGACACATGAAAGGAGTGACATTAGAGTCTACCTCTACTTCAATTTGGTTAGCAATTTAATACAACTTCAGAGTTTTAACAGAAGATTAAAATATGCCATCACCAATTGTTATTACTTCTCATCTTTAATTTGTCAATTAACATAATTAATTTTCATTCTATTATTTTTAAGATTTTAATTTTTAGTATATGGTACAAATGGGCATTTATATTCTTATTCTTACTGCAGCTCATTTAAACTTTTAGGATGCAAGCACAATTTAGTATTCAAAGTGAATAGTAACATAGTCAACTTGATCCCATTTTCTTTAATTATTCTTGCCCATGAAAAATGTTCATAAATCAGTAGGGTATTTGACCATATGATATTACAGAATACAGCATAATAGATTATGTGAAACTGCCTACCGATATGGGCTTGACATTTTCGGTGAACCACTGAGCATTTCTATGCTGGAAGTATTTTTGAAATTGTTGATTTTTATAAATAGGAGAAAGGGGAGTAGTGGGGCTTTTGAGCATTTCTGAAATTAACTGTTCTTTTTATAGACTTGAGCATTATAGTTTGTTATAGGAAAACATTGTATATAGTTTATATACTGTAAAAAATTTAAATATGAAGTCAAACCTTTTAAAATTAGAAATTACAGTTTTACTGATTAGTTTCTAGCCTAGAGTGATAACTGAGCTCTTCTAACTCAGTTATCACCATACCTTATTTGTAGTGCTTTAGCTGTTACTTTTTGATGTTCAGGATACTATAATGTTATCTCATATTTCTGCATTTAGTTTCTATAGCTTAGATATTAAAAGCCCACCCACTTCAAGAGCTCTAATTTTCCACTGTCATGAGAGCTTTTGTCCCAAATTCTTTACTAATCTCTAAACCCAATACCATAAGAACTTTTCTCTTTTGATAAAGTAGGCTGTACTTTCATATTCCACTCACTATCCAGTGTATTGTTAACTCTTAGTTTAGTTAAGTTTGAGGATGAGAGTTTTACCTACAGTTCAGTTTGAACCTTGAAGTACTTAAAATACTGGAGGGGAAAAATTAAAGTGGCAGTTTCTTGGGATCTTGTTTAGAAAAAGCTATAAATGAAAAATTGATGTTACCAAATTGTGCCTTCCTAAATAACATTTTTGAGAGCATTTTAATATCAGTTTACAAATACATGAATATGTTAAAGCCAGAATCTGATTCTTTTGCAAAATACATATTTTTCCTCCTTTTAAAAAAAATTTACTCAAATTTTGTTTCTTCTTTAGTTTGGAAAGCTTTTCAAGTAATTTTACCATTTCATCTATTCATCTGTGTCAGTGACTTTATTGGCATAAAGTTGCTCACAATATTTCCTTACTATGTCTGTACAAAGTGTGGTGCTAGCCTTATTTCAACCCTGATATTGGTAATTTGTGACTTCTTTTTTTCTTGATTCATTTCTTAGAAGTTTAATGATCTTATAGTATTTTCAAAGAACCAATATTTGGCTTTGTTGTTTTTTCTGCTTTTTAAAAAAATCAGTTTTCTATTTCATTGTCTTCTGCCTTACTTTACTATTTCTTTGCTTCTATTTACTTTGGATACCATATCCTTTTTTTCTCTAACTTCTGTAGATGGAAATTTAGATCATCAATTTTAAATGTCTCTTCTAATATAGGCATTTAAAAGTATAGATTTTCCTCTAAGCATTGTTTTAACAACATCCTCCAATCTAATATGTTATCACTGAGTTTGAAATATTTCTAATTTGGCTTGAATTTTTTTGACCCATGGATTATTCACAAGTGTCATTTAAAACATTGGTGTTTTTTTCTAGATATCTTTTATTTCTTATTTTTAACTAATTAACTTTTTGTAGTCAGAGAACATACTCTGTAAGTGCTATTCATGCAAGTCCAGATAGCACAGAAAGTACACTCTGGTTAGAGGAGGAATAAAGCCTTCATATTAAAATATTAAGTCAAATATTTTTTTAAGATTTTATTTATTTATTTGAGAGAGAGAGAGAGCACGCACAAGCAGGGGGGAGGGGCAGAGGGAGAGGGAGAAGCAGGCTCCCTGCTGAACAGGGAGCCTGATGCGGGGCTCGATCCCAAGACCCTGAGATCATGACCTGAGCCGAAGGCAGACACTTAGCCGACTGAGCCACGCAGGCGCCCACTATTTTTCTTTTTTAAAAAAGATTTTACTTTTAAGTAGTCTCTACACCCAACATGGGGCTCAAACTCACAACCCTGAGACCAAGAGTCACATGCTCCACCAACTGAGCCATCCAGGAACCCCGAAATAAACTATTTTTCTAACTGTTCCTTCCCATGGTAGGTTCTACTATTGACTGAGACATTATTCTGAATGTTTTTGTGAGGGTGTTTTTGGATGACACTAACATTTAAGTTGGTGGACTTTAAGCCATTGCTCTCCATAATGTGGGTGGGCCTCATCTAATCAGTTGAAGGCCTGAATGAAACAAAAGACTGACCTCGCCCAGGCAAGAAGGAATTCTGCCAGCAGTTGGCTTTTGAGCTTGAACTGCTAAATTAGCTCTTCTTTGGTCTCCAAACCCCCTATGTATATAACCACATATATGCCATTTCTTGTATACTTCTTTCTTCTATGTAAAGGCACATTTCCAGCAGATGTCATTTTTCTTCCACCTCAAAACTCCCTTTAATATTTCTTATAGTAGCACCATGGCAAATACATTGACCTTTTGTTTGTTGAGAAAAGCCTTTATTCATCTTGATTTTTAAAGGATATTTTCACTGGATATAGATTCTCAGTTTACATTTTTTCTTTCAGTCTTTTAAAGATGTCATTTCATTGTCTTCTTATAAATTCTGATGTTGTGTGGAGTCATGCTTACATTTATATTTTTGTCTATAACATAAGCTTTTTCTGTGGTTTCTATTCAGATTTTCTCTTAGTAGCTCTAGCTTTTCAGGATTTTGATTATGATGTACTTTGATGTGGCATTCTTTTTTAAGTGCAGATATAATTGACATATAACATTATATTAGTTCCAGGTGTATAACATAATGATTTGATACTGGTTTTTGCAAAATAATACCACAGTAAGTCTAGTTAACATTCATCAACACACATAGTTACAATTTTTTTCTTTGTCATGCCCATTCTTTTTTTCCCCTATAACCACTTCCAACAACTACCAGTGAATCATCTTGCTCACAAAGTGCTAAAACCTCACTCCACCAGCTCAGTGGGGAAACTGACCAATGAGGACAGGATACAGATTTTTTTCTTTGGATGAGAACTTCTAAGATCTACTCACTTAGCAACTTTAAAATACACAATACAGCATTTTTTTCATTTTAATAACATTTTATTTACCCCTTATATACAATATGCAATCATTTCAACATGTAATCAAAATAAGAATGAGATGTTTTACATTCTTTTTTTCCACAATACAGTATTATTAACTATAGTCACCATGCTGTACATTATCCCTAGGACATTTTTATTTTATGACTGGAAGTTTTGACTTCTTTTTGACTATTTTCACCCATTTTGCTCACTTACCCCCCCCACCCATGCCTCTGGCAACCACCAATCCGTTGTCTGTATTTATGAGTTTGGTGGGTTTTTGTATTTTGTTTTTTTAATATTCCACATATAAGTAAGATGATATCATATTTGCCTTTCTCTAACTTATGTCACTTAGCATAATGCCCTCAAGGTCCATCCATGTTGTCACAGATGGCAGAATTTCTTTCATTTTTATAGTTGAATAATATTCCATTGTGTTTATATACCACATTTTCTTTATTTATTCATCCATTGATGAACACTTAGTTTGTTTCCATAGCTTGGCTATGTAAATAATGCTGCAGTGAACATGGGAGTGATGTGACATTCTTTTTGTTTATCCTACTGAAGGTTTATTATGCTTCTTGGGTCTATGAGTTTACAATAATCATAAAATTTAGAACTATTTCAGCCGTTATATTTTTCTTTTTTAAAAGGTTTAATTTATTTAAGAAAGAGAGAGAAAGAGCGTGAGCTGGGGGTGGGGCAGAGGGAGACAGAGAATCTCAAGCAGACTCTGCACTCAGTTTGATCTCACAACCCTGAGATCATGATCTGAACCAAAATCAAGAGTCGGACGCTTAACTGACTGAGCCACCCAGGTACTCCAGCCATTATATTTTTCAATATATATTTTGTCTCACACACTTTCTTCTTTGTCTGAGTCTTATTTCCAGTTATACTGCTTTATATTGATCCACTCCTCATTTATTTTTTACTGTGATGCAATTTCAATAGTTTCTATTGCCATGTGTTCATCGATCTCTCTTAAATAAAAACTTTATTGAGATATAATTCATATATCATTTAATTCTCCAATTTAAAGTGTATAAGTCAATGCTTTTTTTAATATGTTCACAGAATAGTGCAACTATTACTACAATCCATGTTAGAACATTTTAATTACCTCTAAAGGAAACCTACTTGAAGTAACTCCCTATTTCTCCCCAAGCTCCCAAGACTATGCAACCACTAATCTAATTTCTTTTTTTTAAAGATTTTATTTATTTATTTGAGACAGAGAGAATGAGAGACAGAGAGCATGAGAGGGAGGAGGGTCAGAGGGAGAAGCAGACTCCCTGCCGAGCAGGGAGCCCGATGCGGGACTTGATCCCGGGACTCCAGGATCATGACCTGAGCCGAAGGCAGTCACCCAACCAACTGAGCCACCCAGGCGCCCCCCACTAATCTAATTTCTATCTCTATATTGCTTCTCGGCCTTTTGGCTAAGATCAAGTGTAATTTCCATCTCTACAGATTTGTCTATTCTGGACATTTCATAGAAATGGAATCATACAAAATGTGGTCCTTTTTGACAGTCTTCTTTCACTTACTGTATTGTTTTCAAGGTTCATTCATTTTGTAGCATGTATTAGTACTTTATTTTTATTGCCAAATAATATTCCATTGTACCAATCTACCACATTATAATTATCCATTTATCAGTTGATGTACGTTTGAGTTGTTTCCAAGTTTTGGCTATTATGAATAAGGCTATTATAAACATTCATGAACAAATTTTATGTGGACATATGTTTTCATTTTTCTGTGTATATACCTAGGAGTAAAATTGCTAGGTCATATACTAATTCTATATTTAACTTTTTGAGGAACTGCCAAAATGTTTTCCAAAGCAGCTGCAGCATTTTATATTCCCATCAGCAATGCATGAGTCCCAAATTTTCTGCATCCTCATCAACATTGGTTGGTTAGCCACCCTAATGGGTATAAAGTGATATTTCATTGTGGTTTTGATTTGCATTTTCCTAATGACTATCATGATGTTGAACATCATTTCATTTGTTTGTCAGCCATATTTATACTTTTTTTGGATATACATCTATTCAGATCATTTGCTTATTTTTAATTGGTTTGTCTTTTTATTATTCAGTATAATAGCTCCTTATATATTTTAGATACAAGCTCATTGTCTGATAGATGATTAGAAATTTTTTTTATATTCTGTTGAGTATCTTTTCATTTTCCTGATGATATCCTCAGAAAAGTAAGTTTTTAATTTTGCAGTTGTCTGATTTATCTTTTTTTTAATTTAGTTTTTTGTGCTTTTGTTGTCATATCTAAGAAACCACTGTTTAATCCAAGGTCACAAAGATTTATGCTTATGTTCTCTTCTAAGGGTTTTATAGTTGTGTTTCTTACATTTAGGTCTGTGATACATTTGGGGTTAATTTTTGTATATGGTTTTTCTCTTGCAAGTCATTATCCAATTCTCTCAATACCATTTGTTGAAAATTCGATTTTTCCCCCATCAAATTATCTTGGTGCCACTCTAAAAATCAAATGACCATAGTATGTGGGTTTATTTCTGGAGTTTCAATTCTGTCCCGTTGACTTGTATGTCTATCCTTTGCCAGTACCACCCTGTTTTGATTATTATAGCCTTGTAGTAAGATTTGAAATCAGGAAGTGTAATTCCTCCATCTTTGTTCTTCTTTGACAAGATTATTTTGGTTATTCTAGGTTCCTTGCAATTCCATTATATAACTGAAAATCTACTTTTTCATTTTTTTTTTTTTTACTTATTTGAGAGAGAGAGAGTGAGTGTGCACACGCCAGCATGAGCAGGGGGAGAGGAAGAAGCAGACTCCCCATTGAGCAGGGAGCCCGATGCGGGACTTGATCCTAGGACCCCGGGATCATGACCTGAGCCGAAGGCAGATGCTTAACCGACTGAGCCACCCAGGTGCCCCAACTTTTTAAAGCTCATTAAACTTTTGGTAGGGATTGCATTGAATCTGTAGATCTCTTTGAGGAGTATTGCCATTTTAACAATTTAATCTTCCAATCCATGAATATGCAATGTCTTTCCATTTATTTAGGTCTTTAATGTATTTCAATAATTCTTTGTAATTTTCAGAACATAATTTTTGCACTTTTTTGTTAAATATTTTCTGAAGTATTTTATTCTTTTTGATGATACTGTAAATAGAGTTGTTTCCTTAATTTCCTTTTCAGATTGTTCATCATAGGTGTATATAAACACTACTGGTTTTGTGTGTTGATCTATATACTCCGCAGTTTTGAATTCATTTATTAGTTCTGGTAGCTTTCTTATGGATTTTTTTTTGGGGGGGGGTTCTATGTATAAGATCATGTTGCCTGCAAATAGAGATGGATTTACTTCTCCCTTTCCAATCTGGATCCTTTTGATTTCATGTTTTTGCCTAATTGCCCTGTCAGAAACCTCCAGTACAGTACTGACTAGAAGTGGTGAAAGCAGGCATCTATGTCTTGCTCCTGCTCATAGGAAGAAAGCATCCGGTCTTTTGCCACCAACTGTAATGTTAACTGTGGGTTTTTCTTTTTTTTTTTTAAGATTTTATTCATTTATTTGACACAGAGAGAGAGCACTAGCAGGGGAAGCAGCAGAGGGAGAGGGAGAAGCAGGCTCCCTGCGGAACAGGGAGCCCAATGTGGGACTCGATTTCAGGATCCTGGGATCATGACCTGAGCTGATGGCAGACGCTTAACCGACTGAGCCACCCAGGCGTCCCTAACTGTGGGTTTTTCTTTATGTCCTTCATCAGGTTGAGGATGGTCCCTCTATTCCTACTTTTTTTGAGAGTTTTCTTTATTATTATGAAGAGCTGTTGTATTTTTTAAAAACTTTGTGCAGTTCACTGAAATGAAATGGCATGAAATGGTAATGTGGTGGGGTTTTTTATTTTACTACTATGGTGTATACATATACTGACTTTCTTGAGATTAACTCTGCTCGGTCATGGTATATAATTCTTTTTATGTGTTTCTAAATTCAGCTTGCTAGTATTTTATTGAGGATATTTGCATCTATATCATAAAAGTTATTGACCTGTAGTTTTCTTGTGATGTCTTTGTCTGGTTTTGGGATCAGGGCGATATTGACCACTTAGAATGCATCGGGGAAATGTCCTCTCCTTTTTCACTTTTTGGAAGAATTGGTATTATGTCTTTTCAGATGTTTGGTAAAATTTACTGGTATAGTCATTTGAGATTTTTTTTTTTATTGGGAAGTTTTAAAATTACTACGTCAATTTATTTGTTATCAATCTATTCAGGTTTTCTGTTTCTTCTTGGGTTTGTTTTGGTAGTTTGTGTCTTTCTAGGAATTTGATAATTTCATCGATTTATTTAATTAAATGGCATGCAGTTGTTTATAGTATATTCCCTTACAGTTTTTTCCTAAAATTTCTGTAAAGGCAGTAGCGGTGGCTGCTCTTTCATTCCTGATTTTAGTAAATACAGTCTCCTCTCTCTTTTTTTTTCTTAATCAGTCTAACTAAAAGTCTGTCAATTTTGTTGTTCTTTTTCAAGAAACAATTTTTGGTTTTGTTGAATTTCTCTATTTTTTCCTCTTTTCTGTTTCATTGATTTCTGCTCGAATCCTTATTATCTCCTTCCTTCTGGTTCCTTTGGATTTACTACACTCTTCTTTTTCTCATTTCATGAGGTGGAAGGTACTGCTTTGAGATCTTTCTTTCTTTTCAATGTATGTACGCAAATATAAATTTCACTTTAAGCACTATTTTACATGAATCCCGTAAGTCATGGTATGTTGTGAGTTAATTTTCATTTGTGTCAAATTATTTCCTAATTTCCCTGTGATTTCTTATGACATTCATTATTTCAAATTGTGTTGTTTAATTTCTACATATTTTCAGCTTCCCAAATTTCTTTTATTTTTATTTTTATTATGTTAGTCACCATACAATACATTATTAGCTTTTGATGTAGTGATCCATGATTCATTGTTTTCGTATAAAACCTAGTGCTCCATGGAGTACATGCCCTCCTTAATACCCATCACCGGGCTAAGCCATCCCCCCACCCCCCTCCCCTCTAAAACCCTCAGTTTGTTTCTCGGAGTCCATAGTCTCTCATGGTTCGTCTCCCCCTCTGATTTCCCCCCCTTCATTTTTCCTTTCCCTCTCCCAATGACCTCCATGCTATTCCTTATGTTCCACAAATAAGTGAAACCATATGGTAATTGACTTTCTCTGCTTGACTTATTTCACATAGCATAATCTCCTCCAGTCCCCATCCATGTTGATGTAAAAGTTGGGTATTCATCCTTTCTGATGGCTGAAAATTGGACAGCTATATCCAGAAGAATGAAACTCGACCATTCTCTAACACCATACACAAAGATAAACTCAAAATGGATGAAAGACCTCAATGTGAGACAGGAATCCATCAAAATCCTAGAGGAGAACATAGGCAGTAACCTCTTCGACATCGGCCACAGCAACTTCTTTCAAGATACATCTCCATAGGCTGGTAAAACAAAAGCAAAAATGAACTTTTGGGACTTCATCAAGATAAAAAGCTCCTGCACAGCAAAGGAAACAGTCAACAAAACAAAGAGGCAACCCACAGAATGGGAGAAGATATTTGCAAATGACACTACAGACAAAGCGCTGATTTCCAAGACCCATAAAGAACTTCTCAAACTGAACACCCAAAAAACAAATAAAAGTCAAAAAATGGGCAGAAGACATGAACAGACACTTCTCTGAAGGAGACATACAAATGGCTAACAGACACATGAAAAAATGTTCATCATCATTAGACATTAGGGAAATTCAAATCAAAACCACACTGAGATACCACCTTACACCAGTTAGAATGGCAAAAATGGACAGGGAAAGAAACAACCAATGTTGGAGAGGTTGTGGAGAAAGGGGAACCCTGTTACACTGTTGGTGGGAATGCAAGTTGGTACAGCCACTTTGGAAAACAGTGTGGAGGTGCCTCAAAAATTTAAAAATAGAGCTATCCTATGACCCAGCAATTGCACTCCTGGGTATTTACCCCAAAGACACAGATGTAGTGAAAAGAAGGGCCATATGCACCCCAATGTTCATAGCAGCAATGTCCACAATAGCCAAACTGTGGAAAGAGCCGAGATGCCCTTCAACAGATGAATGGATAAAGAAGATGTAGTCCATATATACAATGGAATATTACGCAGCCATCAGAAAGGATGAATATCCAAATGTCTTTTATTTTTTATTTTTTTATTTTTATTTTTATTTTTATTTTATTTTGGTATGTTATGTTAACCACCATACAGTACATCATTAGTTTTTGATGTAGTGTTCCATGATTCATTATTTGCGTATAACACCCAGGGCTCCATGCAATACGTGCCCTCCTTAATACCCATCACCGAGCTAACCCATCACCCCACCCCCTCCCCCTGAAACCCTCAGTTTGTTTCCCGGAGTCCATAGTCTCTCATGGTTCGTCTCCCTCTCTGATTCCCCCCCTTCATTTCCCCCTTTCTTCTCCTAATGTCCTCCATGCTATTACTTATGTTCCACATATAAGTGAAACCATGTAATTGACTTTCTTTGCTTGACTTATTTCACTTAGCATAATCCCCTCCAGTTCCATCCATGTCGATGCAAATGGTGGGTATTCATCCTTTCTGATGGCTGAGTAATACTCCATTGTATATATGGACCACAGTTTCTTTATCCATTCGTCCAAATTTCTTTCCATTATTAATTTCTAATTTCACTCTGTTGTGATCACAGAATATATTTTTTATAGTGTCAATCTTTTAAAAATTCTATTGAAGCTTTTTAATTGCTTAGCATATGGCATATATATAATAAGGTCTAGCTGGTAGGTTCCATCTCCTTTAACTTTTGCTTGCTTATTCTATTATTGAAAGTGGTATATCAAAATTTCTTACTATTTTTGTCTATTTATCCCTTAAATCGGTCAGTACAAGTGGGTACCATTAGTCAAAGTCCAAAGCAATCATAGATCTCACCCTGATTCTTTCTCTTCTGTCAGGGACCACACCATTGTGCTTTCAGTTGTACAGAGTCTGAAAACAATTGTAGTTGTTTGATATATTTGTCTAGTTATCTGGTTCTTCAAAGCAGGAGTATATGCCTGATCCCAGTCTGCCCATAACTTTTGTCATTTGGTTTATTTTAGCATATTTTGTACAATTCTAGAACAGGTTGCTTATAGATTTCCTTCACCCGATGTAAAGTCATATTGGAAAAGGAACCAGCAAGTCAGCCAGGTGTCCACCTAACCCACAGGAAAATTCACCCATCCTGCCATAGCAAAGGTAGGAGTACACTATGTCTCTATTTTCACCTTGCCATCTCTTTTGGATCAACAGGATACACAGTGATCTAACTGGGATTGTACAGCAGTATCCCCTTCTCACAGACCTCTCTCTGTATGTGATTCTCTTGGAGTTTCCACCTCCACTTGGTTTAAAAGAGGGAAGAATCTATACTCTTGCTCTCATCCATGAAAAAGTGATAGAATTGACTTTCACCATGTGCCAACCCTGGAGTCATAGTACCTTAGTTAAAATTCCATATCCACAGGGAAATTGGAGGGCGAGACGAACCATGAGAGACCATGGACTCTGAGAAACAAACTGAGGGTTCTAGAGGGGAGGGGGGTAGGGGGGATGGGTTAACCTGGTGATGGGTATTAAAGAGGGCACGTAATGAATGGAGCACTGGGTGTTATACACAAATAATGAATCATGGAACACTACATCAAAAACTAATGATGTAATCTATGGTGATTAACATAACATAATAAAAAAAATTCTATATCCACTATTTACTCTGTGACTTTGGGCAAGCTACTTAACCTCTGTACTCCTTAGTTTCCTAATAATAACATTATAAGTATTAATTTAGTTAGTATATGAAAAGTGCTTAGAAGAATTAGGCAGTACATAAGAAGTATTAAAAAAGTTGTAAGTATCACTGTTGTTGTTATTATGAACAACAATGACCTCCCTGCAAAGTCAATGGTTCCCACATCTCTTTACCTCTTACCCTTACCTGTCTCCTTATAATGACTTGGGGGAGGGAAGACTAGGATGATTGTTGTAGGTAGTAGAGCTGGCTTGGATGCCTTTTGGCAAGCTTTTTTGAAGGTATCTGGTCCCAATTGTTGGAGTTCTTTTTATGATACATAATGCCTCTTTGTCCTCACTTGTGAGTCCCATCAGTCAATACTAGGCAAACAAGTCAAATCTAACTCAATATCTTACTTTGCTTGCATTTGCATGTATTTTCATACAAGCTTTTACTTAGAAATGGAGATGTAGAGGGATGCCTGGGTGGCTCAGTCGGTTAGGCATCTGCCTTCGGCTGAGGTCATGATCCCAGGATACTGGGATCGAGTCCTGCATTGGGTTTCTTACTCAGGGGGAGCCTGCTTCTCCCTCTGCCTGCCCCTCCCCCTGCTTGTGCTCCCTCTTTCTCTCTGTCAAAATAAATAAATAAAATCTTTAAAAAAAAAAAAAAAGAAACAGAAATGGAGATGTAGGAACACCTGGGTAGCTCAGTTGGTTAAGCATCCAACTCTTGGTTTCCGCTCAGGTAGGCTCAGGTCATGATCTCAGGGTTGTGAGATAGAGCCCCATAGTTCTGCACTCAGCAGGGAGTCTGCTTAAGATTCTCTCTCTCCCTCTCCCTCTGCCCTTCCTCCTCACTCTCTATCTAAAATAATAAACAAATAAATCTTTAAAAAGGAAATGGAGATGTATTCCATGAAATGTTCAGAAGATCAACTAAAGACGTTCCTATCTAGTAAGATTGTTGGAGGATGAAATAAAATAATTCAGGGCAGTGATATGATCATATCTGTTACTTGGAATTATCATCCTATTGGAAAATAGCAAGATGTAAGGCAAAGAGACCAGTAAATGTTGTGGCTGTCCCGAAGTTTATGGCTGTTTGCATTAGGGGAGTGGCAGTAGAGCTAGAGTGGAAACTGGAAGGATTCCCGAGATCTTTAGGAGGTAATCATTAAGACCTGTCATTTATTGGAGCACTTGGTATTTTTCAGTCATGTACTAAATGCTTTATATAAATTATATCATTTAATCCCAACAGCTCTATGAAGCATTAGCCTCATTTTATAGATGAGACACAGGGACGTTTTAATATCCAAGTTTTAGATCCAAGGTTATACAATACGTAAGTAAATGCAATTAATTCAAACTCGGATCTGCTCAAAGCTATGCGTCTTACCACAATGCTAAAATCTTCAGCACCTGGATCCTTCCAGCCAGCTGAAAACCATGAGTCTAACCATCTGCATGAAAAGCTGTTCACAGAGGATTCAGGAATTCCCCACCCCATCAATAAATCTTATGCTTTTATCACAACTTAGCATTTTGTAATAACTGCGACAACAATGCTGCACTCTTAAGACCTCTTCTCTTTCTTTTAAGTATTTTCTGGAATCATTTACATCAAACTGGTTAGTGGCAACTTTTCATAAGTTTTAAGAACACATTTCTTTTTGCAAAGGAAACAGTCAACAAAACTAAAAGGCAACCTATAGAATGGGAGAAGATATTTGCAAATGTCGTATCAGATAAAGGGCTAGTATCCAAAATCTATAAAGAACTTATCAAACTCAACACCCAAACCCCCCCAAAAAAATCCAGTCAGGAAATGGGTAGAACAAATGAACAGACATTTCTCTAAAAAAGACATACACATGGCCAACAGACATATTAAAAAACGCTCAACATCACTTGGCATCAGGGAAATCCAAATCAAAACCACAATGAGATACCTCCTCACATCTGTCAGAATGGCTAAAATTAACAACTCAGGAAACAACAGATGTTGGTGAAGATGCAGAGAAAGGGGGGGTCCCTCTTGCACTGTTGGTGGGAATGCAAACTGGTGCAGCCACTCTGGAAGATAGTATGGAGGTTCCTCAAAAAGTTAAAAATAGAGCTACCCTATGACCCAGCAATTGCACTACTGGCTGTTTACCCCAAAGATACAAACATAGTGATTCGAAGGGGCACATGCACCCTAATGATTATAGCAGCAATGTCCACAATAGCCAAAATATGTAAAAAACCCAGATGTCCATTGAAAGATGAATGGATAAAGATGTGGTATCTTTATCCATTCTATATAGATATAGACATATAGATATATAATAGATAGATATTGATATATCTATTATACATGTGTAATATATATATACCAATATATATTATATGTAGAGAATGGATAAAGATATCACATATATAACCAATATTCATATATATATATATATGCACACACACACCATATATATAATGGAATATTACTCAGCCATCAAAAAGAATGAAATTTTGCCATTAGCAACGACATGGATGGAACTAGAGGGCATTATGCTAAGTAAATAAGTCAGTCAGAAAAAGACAAATACTTTATGATTTCACTCATATGTGGAATTTAAGAAACAAAATAGATGAACATAGAGGAAGGGAAGGAAAAATAAAATAGGAACAGAGGGAGGCAAACCGTAAGAGACACTTTAGGGAACAAACTAAGGGTTGCTGGAAGGGAGGTGGGTGGGGGAATGGGGTAACTGGGTGATGGGTATTAAGGAGGGCACTTGAAGTAAGAGCACTGGGTGTTGTATGCAAGTGATGAATCACTGAATTCTACCTCTGAAACTAATAATACAGCATGTTAATTAAATTAATTTAAATAAATATTTAAAAAGAACACATTCCTCTTTCTGTTGTATATGTTTCAAACTAACATATCAACAACAACTAATCCACTTAGATTAGTACCAAAATCCTTAGCAACAAAAAATTTGGTAATATGGCCAGTTTCTGTTAGTCCTAATTCCTCAGTGTGGCTGAATGAGGTCTAAGAAAACATAAATAAGATGACGGTGTCTGGGAGAAATGAAAAACTATTTGATTCTCAATAAGAGTATTGAGGAAAGGTGGGATCTTTTGGATACAGGAAATAAAGAAATAAAACTGTATAGTACAAACTGACAGAGCATGATACTGAGATCAAACTAGCAGTTTTATGACTGATTTTTGAGATCTGAAAGTCTAAGGGCAAAGTGCTGTTGGATTATGGCCTCAGTAGTTCACCTAACGAAAGGGCTTCACTTGCCTAGGGGCTCCTCAGAAGGGTAGTAGCCTCCAGTTGCCCTGTATGTTTTAAACTTCCAAAAATGTGTCTGCCTGGAGGGTCTATATTTATCTAATGACTCAGCAGCAGAAACAGGTGGCTGGGTCTTTTTTCCCTCTTATCCTGGGGCTTTTTTATTGTTATTTTATTTCTGATTAATAAAAGAATATAATAAATTGATGGAAAAAATGGAAGAGTAGGAAATTATCAGAACAATAGTAAAAAAGCACAATCTCAATCATTACTTCCTTTCCTAATTTACCCCACCCCCTCTAATTTGATTTCAAGAATTGAACAGCAAGGCAAATGGTGGCTATTTGTGACTGGGGGGTGGATGGGCGGGTGGAGGGAAAACAGCTACATTCCTGTTGTTCTAGCTTAGAAGAGGATGAGTAATCCTCTCAACACAACCACTAACAAGTAACAGTGGTTAATATGACTATAGGAAGATGCAGCGCTTCTCTGGTAATCAGAGAAAGGCAAATTCCAGACACAGGGAGAAGGGGCCACTCTTGACCTCTGGAATTAGCAGTGACAAAAGTGAGTGACAGGGCCTGGTGTCGTGGGGAGGTGGGAGGTTGGAAAGTCGTTCCACTTCTGCAGCACAGCTGGTGGGAGGGGAAAGTGGGGACCAGAGTTGGAGGATGACATAATCCTCACGTGACCAGGAGCTGCCGTGAAGTCCTTATATTCCCGGGCTTCTTTCTCCTCTGGGTACCAGCCCCTTACTGTCCTGTAGGCGTTCGTGCTTGTGGCCAAGAGAAGGACTTAAATTCCTTAAATCTCAGAAGGTTGGTTTGAGGAAACCGCTGGGACCCCTGGGGGTGGTAGTGGCTGAATCTAGTGACTGGAATAGGGCCAGGCTCACTTTGCCCAAATCCCTGCAAACTCGTTGGGAGATGATTGTATTTTTTAAAAGGACGGTGGGGGGAGTAGGTGGAAGTCTCCTGAGAGACACCCACAGATTTAGTGATAGTTTAGAAATAATCGGCTTCTCTCAGATTGGCAAGCTTTCCGTTTATCCTCCTTTCTCCAATTCCGTTGAGGAAATGAGGTGTGGACTGTTGTGTGGGGAACGGCTAGAATCCTGGGGTGGAGGCAGAAATTTAGACATAATTTGAAAATATTTCCTCTCATTCGGTGCCTGTCTGTGGGTCATGCGGGGGGGGCGGGGGGGCCGAGGGGACAACAGCCCTCACAATGAGTAGGCCAGAGGGTGAGGGGTGGGGGGGGTGTGGAGGCAGGGATCCAGGAGGAAGGGATAGGGACACGAGGGGGAACCAGGAGGTAGGAAATTTGGGGCGACGACGGTTGTGAGGATCCCGGACTCAAGATGATGAGTGTCTTGTCTCTGGGGCTGGTGGATCCACAGAGAGCTCCCTCCTCCCCGCCCCCTTCCTTTCTGTCTCCAGGTCCAAGGGTCTGTATTCACAGACATCTCGAGGCAAGAAAAAGAGGAAACTATCCCGAATCCTCACAGGTGAGTGTGAGGGAGGCACTTAGCCCAGGTCTCTGAGGGTGGGAGTTGGGAAGGGCGGGAGCTGGGTAAAATTTGCGGCCTCACAGCTCAACCACCGGTCAGCTCCCTTTCTCCCGCGCGCGTCAGAGAGGCCATTAGCCTTGTATGCTGGGGAAATGGTGGGTTGCAGAGGGAGGGGAAAGGAGGCGGAGTGGTGGGGGTGCGGGAGGAAGGGGCGGCATCTCGAACTTCAGAGGGCTGGACCTGTGTGGCAGGGGTGGGAGATTAGGCGAGTATCTTGCTTCAAAGAGAAACTGACAAACCTGAATCAAAAGAAAAGAAGCAATTTGCTCTACATTTTCTCCCCGGACTTAAGCTGGAAACAACATCATGCAAAAACCCTGCAAAGAAAATGAAGGAAAGCCCAAGTGCAGCGTGCCAAAGAGAGAGGAAGAACGCCCCTATGGAGAATTTGAACGCCAGCAAACAGAAGGGAATTTTAGGCAAAGGCTGCTTCAGTCTCTCGAGGAATTTAAAGAGGACATAGACTATAGGCACTTTAAAAATGAAGAAATGACAAGGGAGGGAGATGAGATGGAAAGGTGTTTGGAAGAGATAAGGGGTCTGAGAAAGAAATTTAGGGCTCTGCATTCTAACCATAGGCATTCCCGGGACCGTCCTTATCCCATTTAATGCATTTCTCCCCTGAATTCAACTATTTTCTGTTATTAATATTACCACCAGTGGCTTCTTTTTGTCTGCATTTTCTTGCTAAATATTGCTACCATTTTACTCCTATCCTTCAGTGTTCCTTTGATTTGCATATGACTCCTGTTACCAACATCTCATCTTTTGACCATCTCACTCATTTAATAAGGATGTTTCATTCATTTGCATGGGAAGATGCTCATTTATATTGTAAAGTGAAAATAGTAAGTTGCAAAACTGTGTGTATGTATATGTGTGTATATATGTATATACATATACACACTTTATATGTACATTTATATATGACAAAATGCAAAAGAAAAAGTCTGAATTATTATACACTGAAAGGTTAACAGTGAACCTCTGTGTGATCTGTATTTTATTTCTTTTTTGGCTATCTGCATCTTCTCATTTTCCACAAAATGAATATATATGTGTGTGTATGTGTGTGTATTGTGTCACAAAAAAAAAACGAAAATAAACAGACACAAAAAAACTTGTCAATCACCTTTGAAGGGCAGTAAAACAATAAACTTTTGACAACAGAACTATAAAAAAGAAATGTAAACTTCAAATTACCTCTGGATCTCTTAGCCAGAGGAATAAAACTGGCAATTATTACAGATCTACTTGCTTAAGACTCCGTCTTTTTCACGGGGAAAACATTTGCCTCGCAGGGCTGCTGTCAGGAAGAAAGAGGTGACTCCGAGCTGTGCTTGGTTACCCTCTGCGCATACAGAACCCCAACCCACCACAGAGCATCAGTTATTGGAGGGAGGGCCCTGACACGACTTCCCTGTGCTCAGGAACAAGTCCATTAGGAGGCAGGGCCCTGGGGGCTTCATGCCAGTCATCTGCTGTTGAGCCCCACGCTCCTCCTCCCCTGGGTTCTGCCCTGCCTGCTGGGCCCTTTGCTCTCTGCTGGCCCTCACTGCTCCTGGTGCACCGGAGTCCTCAGGTGCCAAAACCCACTCACTTTCCTGGACTCCCCAGTGGATCAAACCCCTACTCTGTCTTCTGAAGCCTCTCTGCTTCCTAGTGACCCTTCACACAAGTGAGACGGTTTGGGCCATGCTGCCTTGCAGCGTTCTTAGCAAAACAGCCCCTTCTGTTTTCAATCCCAGGACCCCTCCTCTAAATACGAGTCAGACATGATGAGGCCGTTTTGGGAGTTGGACCAAGGTACAAGTTTGAATAAAAAAAAAAAAAAACAGCGGTAGTCAGAGTTGCCTTAGGTCTAAGGACTAAGGTTTTGTCTTCCTTCTCTGGTGAGATGATCGGTCCATGAAGGTTCCTGGCAGGCCTGCCCTACTGGTTCAGAAGACTGTCAGGGGACAGGTATAAATTGCACAAAACAATGCAGAAAATAGATCTAAGAAAGCAATTCCCATTTTTCTATTACTTTCCTTCCTGAAACATGTGAAAATTCTTTGTAAGACTAATATATATATAATATATATAACATATATTATATATATATACATATATAGAAATATATGTATATGTACTTTTTAGTGTATATATGTACAATATGTATTGTATATATATTTAGTGCATATGTATGTGTGTATATATATATTTTTAGTCTTACAAAAGACATATACACACACATATATGTACTTATATATATTACATATATATGTATATATATATATACACACACACACTTAAGCATTATTTCCTAATTGGACTGCTTGCATTTTGCATCTCAGAGTAAACACCATATCATATATTTCATTATACTTTTGATTAGTGACTTACAAATAGTGGGTATTTAATAAATGTTTACTTAGTTAGAATCTAGTGTTCTTGGCCCAGTTTTACTTCTGATTGCATAAGATGGCAATAATCTATTTCACTACAAACTATAATTTGCATTTTCAAATAGGACCCAGCAGGAAAGGGATTATTTCCCATATTCAGTCTATAAAATTATTGTAACATTATATAACTGATGTCTCTAACAGTTCCTTACATTATAATCATCTGGAGTGCTTATTAAAAATGCAAAATTTGGACACATATGTCCCCATACACACTGATACTCTTACTCTGAATCAGAATCTCTGCATTTCTCCCTGGCCCTTCATTTGGGGTTTCCCATGATATCATGGTCTCCGTTATTGCTTCATATACTCTCACCATAGACCCTGTTTCAGCTGAGCAGTGCAGAAGTCTCCTTACAATCAAAGAGCCAAATGGTTTACAATTCATAATTAGGGGTTCCTGAAAGTCAAAATGGTGGTTATCATAGCCTGAAAACTGTGTACCTAACAAGTAAATATATGTGAACAATAAACATTACTCAGCCTTGGTAGGAGGCGAAAAACCAAGTGAAAAATAAAACAACAAGTTTGCCTATCAAGTAGACAAATGTTTGCTTACAATACTCAATTTTATTGAGGATGTAGGCATTCTCATACTCGTTGAGAGTAAATTGCTATATCCTTTTTTTTTTTTGCTTCTATTCACAGTAAGTACCAAATGCTGTATATATTGCATATACCATGACCCAATAATTCTACTGTTTGGAATTTGTCCTAAGGAAATAATCATAGTGGTGAGCAAATGTTTAGCTATAAATATTTTTTATTTAAGGATTTCACATATTTGCAAGGATTTTTTTAAACCTAAAAATCAAGTACATGTGCTATCCAATCAGAAGGAAATGGACATAGATTCTTATTCACCACATACACAAAAATACATCCCAGGTGGATTGAAGATGAAAATGTGAAGAACAAGGAGCTCCTGGCTGGCTCAGCTGGTGCAACATATGACTCTGAGCTCGGGGTTGTAAGTTCAAGCCCCACGATGGATGGTAGAGATTACTTAAAAATAAAATCTTTAAAAAAAAAAAAGAGAAAGAAAGTAAATGTGAAGAACAAGAATAAAATATTACAATGAAAATTAACTAAAACATGTATAATCTTGTGATGTCATTATCTTCTTAAGCATGAAAAAAAATCCAGAAGTTATAAAGGAAAAAAATATATAAAAGGTCTGAAGACAAGAAATAGCCTGTGAGGAAATATTTTCAATACCATGATGGATAATGGGAAAATATCTCTATAACTCCAATAGCTTTTACAGATGGAAAAGAAAAAGATAAACAAACCAGTAAAAATATGTACATACCATATGACCCAGCACTTCCATTGCTTTTCATTACCATAGAGATATATGTACGCACACGCACAGGAAAGCATAGATGGATGTTTACTGTGTCATTTTAAGTGCCAATATGTTAGAAATAGCCTAGGTCATCAAAAGGGAAAGGTCAAATAAAAAGTGGTCTCTCTATGCCAAGAAAACTACACAATAGTTAAAAAGAGTGAGATTCTTATATTGAAGCATCAATATAGGAATATTGTTAAGTAAAGACATTATGTATCTAGGGGTGCCTGGGTGGCTCAGTCAGTTAAGCATCTCCCTTTGGCTCATGATCTCAATGTCCTGAGGTGGAGCCCCACGTTGGGCTCCCTGCTCAGCAGGGAGTCTTCTTCTCTCTCTGCCCCTCCCCACCCAACTCGTGCTTTCTCTCTAGCTCTCTCTCAAATAAATAAAATCTTAAAAAAAGACATTATGTACCTTTATGTTGCTACTGTCACAAATGATATTGTCATAAATAATTAATTACCTAGTTCATTTTAATATACTGCTTTAACCATACCTCCAATGTAAATGGTTAAATCTCCTCCCTACAGTTAAACACTTCTCAGTTCAATGGATATCCATCTAGAAATTTATGTATTTCTGTTTTTCATTTTAACTATATATTATATTACATTGTGACTTTCAGGAGCCCTTAACTAGGAATCATAAACCATTATAAGGAGACTCCTGCACAACTCAGCTGAAAAAGGATAAATGGTGAGTGTGCATATTAACATAGCTTTATAATTATTGTTTTATGCATTTGTCTTTTAAGTCATATAGAAAAAAAGGAGTTTAAACCAAATATGAAAATGAAAAACTATTTGCTTTTATATTTACCTATGTAGCTACCTTTACTGTTGTTGTTTATTTCTTTATATGACTTTGAGTTACTTATTTTGTGTCTCTTTTTCTCAGCATGGAAGTCTTATAGGACTTTTCAGAGGTCTGTAAATACAAATACCAATGAATCTACTTTCTATAGTATGAATGTACCATATGCTATTAAAATCATTCCCCTGTCACTCAACATTTAAGTTATTTCTATACTTTGCCCACTAAAAACAATGCTGTCTGCAATTTACATGTTTGCACATATATTCAAATTACTGGTGCTTATATTTCTATAGAATAGATTTTGGAAAGTAGGATTGCTTGATCAAAAAGTATGTGATCTCTTACATTTTCCAACTTCCCTTGCACATATGTTGGGGCCACCAAACATAATATAAGACACTTCTAAGGCTTTTAAACAATGCTGGGTGATCTTTCCGTCTCCTTTCAGTAACCTTGGAAACCATGTGTGCCATCTGGAACACATGACTGAGATGAATGCAGGCTAGATACCTGAATGGAGCAGAGCCATGCAGGAGAACCAATAACTCTCATCAAACTATGATGTGAATGAGTAATAAACTGCTTAAAATCCACTGAGATAACCTAGTTCATCTTAATATACTGCTTTACCCACACTTCCAATTTCAGTCCCCTTCCCACAATTAAACACATCAGTTTGATGGATATCCATCTAGAAATCTATATATTTCTGTTTTGCATTTTAACTAAATATTATAATATTACATCTATTGCCCTCCTGTTTTTACTCAACAGTATCCCTGGGGGTGCTTTAATATAAGAATCTCATTCTTTTTAATTATTGTATAGTTTTCTTGGTATAGATAGACCACAGTTTATTTGACCTTTCCCTTTTGATGACTTACGCTATTTCCAATATTTTGGTTCTTACAAGCAATGCCATAATAAACATTTATCTATGCTTTCCTGTGCACATGTGTGCATATATCTCCATGGTAATATTAAGTAGTAAAAGTGCTGGATCATGTGGTATGTACATATTTTTGTTGGTTTGTTTATTCACCACAATGCATACCATAAACTTATCCATCACCTCCAAAGTCCTGATGAATATTGATGCAAAATCCTCAACAAAATACTAGCAAACTAAGCCAGCAGAATATTAAAAGGATTTTACATCATGATGAATTGGGGTTTACCCACAAAATTTAAGGGTTATTCAACATATGAAAATCAATGTCAAAGTCTTATATTACATTAATATAAGAAAGGAAAAAACACATTATCATCTCAATTGATACAGAAAAAAAGCATTTGACAAACTGCAATACCCTTTCATAATAAAAACACTCAACAAACTAGGAATATAAGCAGATTGTCTCCACATAATAAAGGGCATTTATGAACAACTCAATGCTAGATCATACTCTATAGTGAAGGATTGAAAGCTTTCCATGTGAGATCACAAATAAGACAAGGATGTTTGTTTTCATCAGTTTTGTACTGGAAGTTCCAGCCAGAGAAATTAAGCAAGAAAAAAATAATTGAATCCAAATTGGAAAGGAAGAAGTGAAATTATCTTTATTTGCCAGTGGCATGATCCTATATATAAAAAATGCTAAAGAATATGCAAGAAGTCTACTAGGACTAATAAATGAACTTGGCAAATTGCTGGATACAAGATCAGCTATTCCAAATTGGTTGTATTTCTATATACTAGGAATAAGCAATCCAAAAATGAAGTTAAGAAAACAATTCTATGTATAAAAGCACAAAACAGAATACAATACTTAATAAATTTAACCAAGGTATCTCAAGATTTGTACACTGAAAATTACAAAATTGCTGAAAGTAATTAAACAAGACCTAAATAAATGGAGAGATGGTCCATGTTCATGGATTGGAAGACTCAATATTTGTTAAGATGACAATAATTCCCAAAGCAGTCAAAGGATCGAATGCAATTCCTATCAAAATAAGAAAAGTCTATTTTTGAGAAATGGAAAAGCTGAGAGTAAAATTCATATGGAATTGCAAGAAATCCCAAATAGACAAAATATACTGAAAAAAATGTAAGAAGACTCATACTTTCTTATTTTAAAACCCTACAAATTTATAGTAAAACAGTGTACTACTGGCATAAGAATAGACATGTTATGAGAGTCCAGAAATAAACCCATACATCTATTGTCAATTGATTTTGGGCAAGGGTGACAAGTCCATTCAATGGGAGAAAGAATAAGCTCTTCAACAAATGGTGATGAGACAACTGGATATCCACATGCACAAGAATGAGATTAGACCCCTACCTCATGTTATTCAAAAAATAAAACTCAAAATGGAAACAACCCAAATGTCCATCAACGGATGGACATGATGAGTTGATAAACAAAATGCAGAATATTCACACAGTGGAATATTATTCAGCCCTAAAAAGGAATGAAATACTGGTAACATGCTACAATGTGGATGAACCTTGAAAAAAATTATGCTAAGTGAAAGAAGCCAAACATGAAAGGTCACATATTGGATGATTCCATTTATATCAAATGTCAAGAATATGTAAATCCATAAAGACAAAAAATAAATTAGTGGTTGTCAGGGCTGGAGACAGGACACAATGGGTAAATTGGTAAAGGGCATCCTTTGGGGGGGTAATAAAAATCTTTTGGAACCAGATAGAAGTGAACAGTTGTGCAACAAAGTGAGTATTCTAAATGCCACTGAATTATACACTTAAAATAGTTAATTTTATTTTATATGAATTTCACCTCAATACAAAAATTGAACACATTTTAATTATTAGAAATATTTCCAGATTTTGCTCCTAAGAGGTTATACCATCAACAATGCATGAGAGTATCTATTCCGCCTCACCATTGCCAGGACTATGGTGTGGGGTTTACCCAAAATCTAGTCTTTTCAGACTAAACCAGGTCATGAAGACTGTTACTTTCTCTAAACCTTTTTTTGTCCTTTACCTTATAGTCTATAATCATCATCAAAATATGTTCATGTCAATGGGTTTTGTCTACTTAGCCAAAACGTCATTTCCAACAGGTCAGTTGTGTCCTCTTAAACCTAGCTCAGTGCTAGAAATATAGTGAGTGCTTTCTATTTGTGCTTTTTACATTTAGAACCATGGACTTATACCTATGTTGTAGATATTATTCTAAATTTACAGATGAAAAAAAACAGGTTCAAAAATTTTATGCAATGCCTTTTAACACTGGAGTGTGTCACGCCTGAGATTCTAGCTCCAGTTTACCTACTTTTCCATGTGTCCTCCCTATGAATTGATGAGACCTACTTATCAGTATCTATACATTCACATTATGATGGCCATACTATGTTGTGCATGTATGGAGGTTCACTTAATGACACTTCCTGATGAGGATGAGGATGGCAATGAACTCTTGTCCCTCAGGTTGAGAAGTCTGGGTCCAGAAACTACATAGATAGGCTGGTATCCAAGTCAGCATAGTATAGAGCAACATGACTTTTAAAAATTGTTTAGCTCTTTCTCCTGAATTTGAAAGGCCGTCTTTATCATATTCTAAAAATCAGGTTGTTCCTAGATCTATGTCAACCTTCAAATGCTATTCCTTAGTTATTTTCTCTATTCTCAGGAAGTCACTTTTAAAAATGTATTAATTTATCTGGCAGCACAAGAATGCTTATTATTTATTTTCATCAATTTCTTGGCCCCTTATGAACATTGTAATTCAGAGGAATTTTTGTTTTTTAAGATTTATATTTATTTGACAGAGAGAGAGTTAGCGAGAGCAGGAACATAAGCAGGGGGAGTGGGAGAGGGAGAAGCAGGCTTCCTGCCGAGCAGGGAGCCCGACGCGGGGCTTGATCCCAGGACCCTGGGATCGTGACCTGAGCCGAAGGCAGACACTTAACGGCTGAGCCACCCAGGCGCCCCAATTCAGAGGAATTTTTGAACAACATTTTTAAGTTCCAAAATACATTCCTTGTGATTTAAATTAAAACTGAAATGAATTTATGCATAATTGACATTTTTTACAGTAATTATCCTACATAAGATCTTGGACTCCTATCTTCTAAATAACCTAAAGATGTACTTCTTGTTTATTCTCTCAGCATTCCATGGTAACAAGGCTGCAAGCTGCTAAAAGCGCATATGTAAATAACTCAAAGTTCCTTTTTATCCTGGAGAAGGTGATGGTTTCTTCTCCACTACATCATCCCCCTAAAAAAAAAGAAATTTTTTTTTCTAACAGTACGTATCTCACAGGACTATGGGAGAAAGAAATAAAATACTGAGTGGCAGTGATTTTATAAGATTTCATATTTTGAAAAAATTAATCTACTAGATGGGAACAATACATGATATAGTGAGGCCAGCAGGTAACTTTTCACATTATTCCAGGAGTGAGGGGACTGCCGGGGGGAGGGGTCCTGAACCTGAACCAGGGCAATAACAGACAGTAGGACTGGAAAAAAATAGACAGAGGTGGAAGATAATTAAAAGGTTGGGTTCTCAGGAATTGGTTATTGATGAGATTGAGGAAAGTGAGGGAACAAAAGTGAAGGATACTATCCAGGTTTCTGACTTTGGCATTTAAAAGTATGCTGGCATTATTCAATTAAACAGGAAACGTGGTAATGGCTTAAATGTGTAGTGGTGGAAGAGTTGGAGAGGAAAACTAGTTTTATTTATTGTTTATTTTTTTGTTTATTGTTTAATTTTTTTAACATTTTTCCTTTAAATTTTTTTTAATTCCAGTATACTTAACATGCAGTGCTATATTATTTTTAATTTTTTTACTTTAAATTTTTATTTTAATTCCAGTTAGTTAGCATACAGTGTTATATTAGTTTCAGGTGTACAATATAGTAATTTAACAGTTCCGTACATCACCTGGTGCTCATCACAGCATACAGTGTTCTATTAGTTTCAGGTGTACAATACAGTGATTCAACAGTTTTATACATTACTCAGTGCTCATCATGATAAGCGTATTCTTAATCCCCTTCACCTGTTCCACCTACCCACCACCCACCTCTCCTTTGGTAACCATCAGTTTGTTTTCTGTATTTAAGGGCCTATTTTTTGGTTTGCCTCTTTTGCCCTTTGTTTTGTTTCTTACATTCTACATATGAGGGAGGTAATATAGTATTTGTCTTTCTCTGACTGACTTATTTCATTTAGCATTATACTCTCTAGCTCCATCCATGTTGTTGCAAATGGCAAGATTTCATTCTTTTTAATGGCTGAGTAATATTCCAGTGTGTGTGTGTGTGTGTGTGTGTGTGTGTGTGTGTGTGTGTGACATCTATCTTCCTTACTTGTTTATCTATCGATGGACACTTGGGCTGCTTCCATAATTTGGCTATTGTAATTAATGCTGCTATAAACATAGGGGTGGATGTATCTTTTAAAATTAATGTTTTCATTTTCTTTGGGTAAACACCCAGTAGTGGAATTACTGGATCATTTGGTAATTTCATTTATAAAGTTTTCAGGAATCTCCATAATGTTTTTCACAGTGGCTGTACCAGTTTGCATTCCCACCAACAGTGCAAGAGGGTTCCATTTTCTCCACAGCCTCGCCAACGCTTGCTGTTTCTTGTGTTGTTGATTTTAGCTATTCAGACAGGTGTGAGGTGCTATCTCATTGTGACTTTGATTTGCATTTCCCTGATGATAAGTGATGTTGAGCATCTTTTCATGTGTCTATTTACCATCTGTATGTCTTCTTTGGAGTAAGGTCTGTTCTTGTCTTCTGCCCATTTTTAAATTGGATTATTTGTTTTTGTGGTCTTGAGTTATATCAATTCTTTATATATTTTGGATACTAAGCCTTTATCAGATATGTCATTTGCAAATACCTTCTCCCATTCAGTAGGTTGTCTTTTAGTTTTGTGAATTGTTTCCTTTGCTGTGTAGAAGCTTTTCATTTTGATGTAGTCCCTATAGTTTACTTTTGCTTTTATTTCTTTTGCCTCAGGAGACATATCTAGAAAATGTTGCCATAGCCAATGTCAGAGAAATTAGTGCTGTGCTCTCTTCTAGGATTTCTATGGTTTTGAGTCTCACATTTAGGTCTTTAATCCATTTTGAGTTTATTTTTGTGTATGGTGTAAGACAGTTGTCCAGTTTTATTCTTTTGAATGTAGCTGTCCAGTTTTCCCAGCACCATTTGTTGAAGAGACTATCTTTTCCCCATTGCATATTCTTCCCTCCCTTGTTGAAGATTACTTGACCATATAATCATGGGTTTATTTCTGGGCTCTCTATTCTGTTCCATTGATCTATGTGTGTATTTTTATCCCAGTACCATACTGTTTTGATTACTTCAGCTTTGTAGTATAACTTGAAATCTGGGATTGTGATACCTGTGATACCTGGGGTTGTTCCTCTTTTTCAAGATTGCTTTGGCTATTTGAGGTCTTCTGTAGTCCATACAAATTTCAGGATTCTTTGTTATAGTTCTGTGAAAAATGCTGTTGGGATTTTGATAGGATTTGCATTAAATCTGTAGATTGCTTTGGACATTTTTACAATATTTGTTCTTCCAATTCATGAGCATGGAATGTCTTCCCATTTGTTTGTGCCATCTTTTATTTCTTTCATTAATGTTTTATAGTTTTCAGAGTATAGGTCTTTCACCTCCTTGGTTAATTTTATATTCCTAGATATTTTATTCTTTTTGGTGCAATTGTAAATGGGATTGTTTTCTTGATTTCTTTTTCTGCTCCTTCATTATTAGTGTGTGGAAATTAAATGGATTTGCATACATTGATTTTGTATCCTGCAACCTTACTGAATTCGTTTATCAGTTCTAGTAGTTTTTTGGTGGAGTATTTAGGGTTTTCTATATATAGTTTCATGTCACCTGCAAATAGTGGAAGTTTTACTTTTTCCTTACCAATTTGGATGCCTTTTATTTCTTTTCCTTGTCTGATTGCTGTGGCTAGGACTTCCAGTATTATGTTGAATGAAAGTGGTGAGAGTGGACATCCTTGTCTTGTTCCTGACCATAGAGGAAAAGCTTTCAGTTTTTCCCCATTGAGTATGATGTTCACTGTGGGTTTTTCATTTATGACATTTATTATGTTGAGATATGTTCCTTCTAAACCTACTCTGTCGAAGGTTTTTATCATAAATGGATGTTGTACTTGAAAATACTTTTTCTGCATCTATTGTTGAAATGATTGTATGGTTTTATCATTTCTCTTGTTGATGTGATGTATCATCATGTTGATTGATTTTCAAATATTGAACCACCCTTACATCCCAGGAATAAATTCCACTTCATAGTGGTGAATGATTTTTTTAATGTATTGTTGGATTGTGTTTGCTAGTATTTTGTTGAGGATTTTTGTATCGATGTTTATCAGAGATATTGGCTTGCAGTTTCTTTTTTGTGGTATCTTTATCTTGTTTTAGTTCCATGTTCATGCTGGCCTCATAGAATGAATTTGGAAGCTTTCCTCCCTCTTCCATTTTTTGGTAAAGTCTGAGAAGAATAGATATTAACTCTTCTTTAAATGTTTGGTAGAATTCCCCTGTGAAGCCATATGTAGGGAAAACTAGTTTTAGAGACATATTTAAAGGTTAGATCCCAATAAATAACCGGGCAATTTATTTTGTGTGTGCCAATAAAATCATTTTAATGTTTACATGGAGAGGCAAAAGACCCAGAAAAGCCAACACAATGTTAAAGAACAATGAAGTTTGAGGACTGATGACACTACTATCCAACTGCAAGACTTACCATAAAGCTATAGTAATCAAGACGTATTGTATTGGCAAAAGAATAGATGGATAGATCAACAGAACAGAATAGAAAGCCCAGAAATAGACCCACGAAAATATACTCAACTGATCTTTGACAAAGGAGCAAAGGCAATGCACTGGAACAAAGATACACTCTTCAGAAATGTTGCTGGAACAACCGGATATCTACATGTAAAAGAATGAACCTAGACACAGACCTTACACCCTTCACAAAAATTAAATCAGAATGGATCATAGACCTAAATGCAAAGAAAGCAACACAGGAAAAAATCTAGATGACCTTGGATATAATAACTTTTTATTTTTATTTTATTTTTAAGTAATCTCTACACCCAGTGTGGGGCTTGAATTTACAACCCCATGATCAAGAGTCACATGCTCTACCAACTGAGCCAACCAGGCACCCCAGATGATAACTTTTTAGATACAACCCCAAAACATAATCCATGAAAGAAATAATTGATAAGTTGGATTTCATTAAAGTGAAAAACTTCTCCTCTGTGAACGGCAATGTCAAGAGAATGGGAAGATAAGCCACAGACTGTGACAAAAGATTTGCAGAAGACACATCTAATAAAGGACTGTTAGCCAAAATACACAAAGAACTCTTAAAACTCAACAATAAGAAAACAAGCAACCAAAAGACAAGTGCCAAAGACTTTAACAGACACCTCACCAAAAAAGATATATAGATGGGAAGTAAGCATATGAAAAGATGCTCCACATCATATGGAATCTTGGAAATGCAAATTAAAACAACAACAGCATACCACTATGGATCCATTAGAATGACCAAGATCTAGAACACCGACAGTATCAAATGCTGCCAAGGATGTGGAGCAACAGGAACACTCACTCATTCATTGCTGGTGGGAATGTGAAATGGTGTATCCACTTTGGAAGACTGTGAATCTCAAACTGCTCTAAAAATGTTTTTATAAGACTGCTTTAAAAAAATATACACAAATGGGATCATACCCAAATAAAAGTTAGAGTCTCCAGGACTTGATTGATTGATTGTGTGGGATGAGAGAGAAGGCATCAAAGTTGGTGGTATGTTGGCACCAATTACTGAAATAGGGTTCATAAGAAAAGGAGAAGGAATGGGGTGAGGGAAAGTCATAAGGGCAAGGGGAAGATGGCAAGATCATATATGGACAAGTTGAGTTTGAGATGTCTGTGGGAGATCCAGATGGAAGTGTTTTATATATCGTAAATAGATACAATGGAACTTAATGTCTAGGATCACATGCTATATAGTCAGACAAACCTGGATATAAATTCTAGATGTGACTCTTCCTTTAGCTGAGTGAACTTAAGTATGTTGTATAACCTCCTTGAACCTCAGAAGGCTTATCTGTAAAATGGGAATATTATCTATAGTATCTATCTCATGATCTATATATATATATCACCTGGAAAACTTTCATGCTTTTTAAAAATGATAGCTATTGTGAGCAATAGACATTTATCGAGCATGCTAGCACATACAGAAAGCTGCTATTGATTGATTGTCTAGCCAACAAAAATAGCTTTGTCAGCATTCTAAACAGTATATGTTATACTACAGAGTGGTTTTTTTCAGAGGTGCAAGAGGCCTAGCTGTCAGCCTATCTTGACTTTTGACATGCCTTCCTTACTAAGCTTAATCATATCTTGCTCTTGATTTAAAATGAGAGACATACAACTCTTCCTTTCACTTGAACATGCAGAGGCCATTGTAGGGTTATTAATTGGCCTAATTTCAATATTGTCATGTCTCAGGGAATAGAAAGTCCTGAGGAGAGGGAGAGAGATGGGGAACGGCTGGTTGATGGAGTAGTCAGGACACACATACATTTGTCAATTAAGCTTGTTGTCTTATATGGGTACAGTTTGTGGCACCCCCAAATAATTACAATAATAATAGCAAAGATTACTAATCACAGATAACCATAACAAATAGAATAATAATGAAAAAGTTTGAAATATTACAAAAATTACCAAAATGTGACACAAAGTGAGGAAATGCTGTTGAAAAATGAAGCCTATAGACTTGCTCAGTGCAAGGTTGCCACAAACCTTTAATTTGTAAAGAATGTAATATCTGCAAAGCTCAATAAAGCAAAGCACAATAAAACGACATATGCCTGTGCCATTTTAGAACTAGCAGCACAAAGAGGGGCTGGCTGAAGATCCAGAATCATAGCAAAACTTCTTTTTTTAAATCACTACAAATATCTGCATAATGTTCTTTGACTAGCATGACCCCACTACAAAAATGCAATACTCGTGCTTATAACACACACTCACACACACACACACACACACACAACTTTGATGCAATTTCACGTGATCTATAGAGTTCTCCAGTGAAACATCCAGTTTAGGTTAATTAATCTGGTCAGCAAGTGAGAGTTTTTTGGAAACTGGCCTAAGTCTGACTGAGGAGCCACTGGGGAGATGGTTTGGTAGGTGGCAACATCGCAGTAAGGCTAGGCTCCTCCTAGGTCTCTAGAAATGTGGAATTCTGTGGTAAAGGGCCCAGCAGACTGCACCCCATAATCCAGGTGGGATACAGTACACAAGGTCTAGGGCAGCTTCCACCTGAGCACCATGAGTGAAAGCAGAGAACAGACAGGTCTGGTGGGGACTGGGGAGTGGGCAGCAGGTAGTAAAGAGCTTTCCTGGTAATCAGAGAATGGTAAACTAAAGTCACAAGGTGGTGATGCCACTTGTAGCCCCATGAATTGGAGGAGAGTTGAAAGACCCAGTGAACTAGGGTGGGGTGTGGATGAGGGGGACAGTATGGTACGTGTTCCAGATCAGAAGATTTTGTATTTTAAAAACCTGAAAACTTTTATTATGTATGTAGCCAATCAAACATACTTTATACTTGGTACAAATTAGTACAGTGAAGGTAATGTATTTCTGCTGAAACAAACAATTTTATTTAGGAAATATGTATTTTTTCCTACCTTGAATGTTTTCTTTCATCAAATAAAAGTTTTATTAAATTTTCTGATTATCAAAGTAAGAGAACCTGATGGAGAAGAAGAGGAAGAAAAAATATTTTTAAAAAAATCCTTCAATTCTATTCAACCCATCTTGACACCCTACTCTGTATTAATTTCATGCATGCCCCAAACACAGGCAAAATAAATATCAGTGAATGTTGAGAGAAGAGGTGGACTTAGGAGGTCAATGCCTGGGGAGCAAAGGAAAGAAAAAGAAAATTTGTCAGAGATGTGCCAATGGCCAATAGCCCTAATAGAAATTGTAGCCCCTCTCTGGCAAACAGAGAAAGGATAATGAATGCTACAGGGAGGGACACTAAGAACTAAGCACAAATGAAGTGAAATGACTGAGAGTGAGCTAATGGTCAAAAGAAAATACAAACAAAGCTTCAGTCAATGGGTTAAATACTGGGAGAAGCAACATAGTCATAATAGATTTTCAGATCATGTCAATTCTGTAGTTTTGGGGTTTTTTATTTTGGTAAAATATATATAACATAAAACTTTCTATTTAAACCATTTTTAAGTATACAAAAGTGACATTAATTTCATTCACAAAGTTGTGCAACCATCACGCCTATCTATTTCTAAAAGTGTTTCATGAGCCCAAGCAGCAACTGTACCCATTAAGCAATAACTCCACATTTTTCCCTCCCCCAATTCTGGTAACCTCCAAATCTACCATCTGTTTCTATTAATTTGCCTATTTTAGATATCTTACATAAGTAGAATCATACGATATTGTCCTTTTGTGTCTGGCTTACTGCATTTAGCATAATTTTTGAAGATCCATCCCTCCTGCAGCATGTTTAAGAACCTCATTCATTTTTATAGACAAATATTATTCTATTGGATGTATATACTACATTTTGTTTATACATTCATCTGTTGATGGGAACTTGGATTGTTTCCACCTTTTACATATTGTGAATAAGATTGCAGTGAATATTCATGTACAGGTATATGTTTGTGTCCTTGTGTTCAATTTCCTTTGGTATTCTTTTGTCTACCTCTTTTATGTTTTTGTCACAAATTACATCTTTTCCCATGTGTATCTAATAGCATAAACGTATAATTATTTTTATGCATATTTCTTTTTTACATCAAGCAGGCAATAAAAAGTGAGTTACAAATCAAAAATACAATAATACTGGCTTTTATATTTGCCCATACATTTACCTTTACCAGATATCTTTCTTTCTTTTTTTTTTATTCTTATGTTAATCCCCATACATTACATCATTAGTTTTAGATGTAGTGTTCCATGATTCACTGTTTGTGCATAACACCCAGTGCTCCATGCAGAATGTGCCCTCCTCAATACCCACCACCAGGCTAACCCATCCTCCCACCCCCCTCCCCTCTAGAACCCTCAGTTTGTTTTTCAGAGTCCATTGTCTCTCATGGTTCATCTACCCCTCCGATTTCCCCCGCTTCATTCTTCCCCTCCTGCTACCTTCTTCTTCTTCTTCTTTTTTTTTCTTAACATATATTGCATTATTTGTTTCAGAGGTACAGATCTGAGATTCAACAGTCTTGCACAATTCACAGCGCTTACCAGAGCACATACCCTCCCCAGTGTCTATCACCCAGTCACCCCATCCCTCCCACCCCACCCCCCACTCCGGCAACCCTCAGTTTGTTTCCTGCGATTAAGAATTCCTCATATCAGTGAGGTCATATGATACATGTCTTTCTCTGTTTGACTTATTTCGCTCAACATAATACCCTCCAGTTCCATCCACGTCGTAACAAATGGCAAGATCTCATTCCTTTTGATGGCTGCATAATATTCCATTGTATATATATACTACATCTTCTTTATCCATTCATCTGTCGATGGACATCTTGGCTCTTTCCACACTTTGGCTATTGTGGACATTGCTGCTATAAACATCGGGGTGCATGTACCCCTTCGGATCCCTACTTTTGTATCTTTGGGGTAAATACCCAGTAGTGCAATTGCTGGACCATATGGTAGCTCTATTTTCAACTTTTTGAGGAACCTCCGTACAGTTTTCCAGAGTGGCTGCACCAGCTTGCATTCCCACCAACAGTGTAGGAGGGTTCCCCTTGCTCCGCATCCCCGCCAACATCTGTCATTTCCTGACTTGTTAATTTTAGCCATTCTGACTGGTGTGAGGTGGTATCTCATTGAGGTTTGGATTTGGATTTCCCTGATGCCGAGCGATATTGAGCACTTTTTCATGTGTCTGTTGGCCATTTGGATGTCTTCTTTGGAAAAATGTCTGTTCATGTCTTCTGCCCATTTCTTGATTGGATTCTTTGTTCTTTGGGTGTTGAGTTTGATGAGTTCTTTATAGATTTTGGATACTAGCCCTTTATCTGATATGTCATTTGCAAATATCTTCTCCCATTCTGTCGGTTGTCTTTTGGTTTTGTTGACTGTTTCCTTTGCTTTGCAAAAGCTTTTTATCTTGATGAAGTCCCAATAGTTCATTTTTGCCCTTGCTTCCCTTGCCTTTGGCGATGTTTCTAGGAAGAAGTTGCTTCGGCTGAGGTCAAAGAGGTTGCTGCCTGTGTTCTCCTTTAGGATTTGGATGGACTCCTGTCTCACATTGAGGTCTTTCAACCATTTGGAGTCTATTTTTGTGTGTGGTGTAAGGAAATGGTCCAGTTTCATTCTTCTGCACGTGGCTATCCAATTTTCCCAACACCATTTGTTGAAGAGACTGTCTTTGTTCCATTGGACATTCTTTCCTGCTTTGTCAAAGATGAGTTGACCATAGAGTTGAGGGTCCATTTCTGGGCTCTCTATTCTGTTCTACTGATCTACGTGTCTGTTTTTGTGCCAGTACCATACTGTCTTGATGATGACAGCTTTGTAATAGAGCTGGAAGTCCGGAATTGTGATGCCGCCGGCTTTGCTTTTCTTTTTCAACATTCCTCTGGCTATGCGGGGTCTTTTCTGGTTCCATACAAATTTTAGGATGATTTGTTCCATTTCTTTGAAAAAAGTGGATGGTATTTTGATGGGGATTGCATTGAATGTGTAGATTGCTCTAGGTAGCATTGACATCTTCACAATATTTGTTCTTCCAATCCATGAGCATGGAACGTTTTTCCATTTCTTTGTGTCTTCCTCAATTTCTTTCATGAGTATTCTATAGTTTTCTGAGTACAGATCCTTTGCCTCTTTGGTTAGATTTATTCCTAGGTATCTTATGGTTTTGGGTGCAATTGTAAATGGGATCGACTCCTTAATTTCTCTTTCTTCTGTCTTGTTGTTGGTGTATAAAAATGCCACTGATTTCTGTGCACTGATTTTATATCCTGCCACTTGACTGAATTCCTGTATGAGTTCTAGCAGTTTTGGGGTGGAGTCTTTTGGGTTTTCCACATAAAGTATCATATCATCTGCAAAGAGTGAGAGTTTGACTTCTTCTTTGCCAGTTTGGATGCCTTTGATTTCTCTTTGTTGTCTGATTGCTGTGGCTAGGACTTCCAATACTATGTTGAATAGCAGTGGTGATAGTGGACCTCCCTACCGCGTTCCTGACCTTAGGGGGAAAGCTCTCAGTTTTTCCCCATTGAGAATGATACTCGCTGTAGGTTTTTCATAGATGGCTTTTATGATATTGAGGTATGTACCCTCTATGCCTATACTCTGAAGAGTTTTGACCAAGAAAAGATACTGTACTTTGTCAAAAGCTTTTTCTGCATCTATTGAGAGGATCATATGATTCTTGTTCTTTCTTTTGTTAATGTATTGTATCACATTGATTGATTTGCGGATGTTGAACCAACCTTGCAGCCCAGGGATAAATCCTACTTGGTCATGGTGAATAATCCTTTTAATGTACTGTTGGATCCTATTGGCTAGTATTTTGGTGAGAATTTTTGCATCCATGTTCATCAGGGATATTGGTCTGTAATTCTCCTTTTTGATGCGGTCTTTGTCTGGTTTGGGGATCAAGGTAATGCTGGCCTCATAAAATGAGTTTGGAAGTTTTCCTTCCATTTCTATTTTTCTGTTCAGGTTTTCTATTTCTTCCTGGTTCAGTTTTGGTAGTTGATACATCTCTAGGAATGCATCCATTTCTTCCAGGTTATCTAATTTGCTGGCATAGAGTTGCTCATAATATGTTCTTATAATTGTTTGTATTTCTTTGGTGTTGGTTGTGATCTCTCCTCTTTCATTCATGATTTTGTTGATTTGGGTCATTTCTCTTTTCTTTTTGAGAAGTCTGGCCAGGGGTTTATCAATCTTGTTAATTCTTTCAAAGAACCAGCTCCTAGTTTCATTGATCTGTTCTACTGTTCTTTTAGTTTCTATTTCATTGATTTCTGCTCTGATCTTTATGATTTCTCTTCTCCTGCTGGGTTTAGGCTTTATTTGCTGTTCTTTCTCCAGCTCCTTTAGGTGTAGGGTTAGGTTGTGTACTTGAGACCTTTCTTGTTTCTTGAGAAAGGCTTGTATTGCTATATACTTTCCTCTTAGGACTGCCTTTGCTGCATCCCAAAGATTTTGAATAGTTGTGTTTTCATTTTCATTGGTTTCCATCTATTTGTTTAATTCTTCTTTAATTTCCTGGTTGACCCATTCATTCTTCAGTAGGATGCTCTTTAGCCTCCATGTATTTGAGTTCTTTCCAACTTTCCTCTGGTGATTGAGTTCTAGTTTCAAAGCATTGTGGTCTGAAAATAGGCAGGGAATGATCCCAATCTTTTGGTACCGGTTGAGACCTGATTTATGACCTAGGATGTGATCTATTCTGGAGAATGTTCCTTAGGCACTAGAGAAGAATGTGTGTTCCGTTGCTTTGGGGTGGAATGTTCTGAATATGTCTGTGAAGTCCATTTGGTCCAGTGTGTCATTTAAAGTCTTTATTTCCTTGTTGATCTTTTGCTTAGACGATCTGTCCATTTCAGTGAGGGGGGTGTTAAAGTCCCCCACTATTATTGTATTGTGTCGATGTGTTTCTTTGCTTTTGTTATCAATTGCCTTATATAATTGGCTGCTCCCATGTTAGGGGCATAGATATTTACAGTTGTTAGATCTTCTTGTTGGATAGATCCTTTAAGTAGGATATAATGTCCTTCCTCATCTCTTATTACAGTCTTTGGTTTAAAATCTAATTTGTCTGATATAAGGATTGCCACCCCAGCTTTCTTTTGGTGTCCATTAGCATGGTAAATGGTTTTCCACCCCCTCACTTTCAATCTGGGGGTGTCTTTGGGTCTAAAATGAGTCTCTTGCAGACAGCATATCAATGGGTCTTGTTTTTTAATCCAGTCTGATAGCCTGTGTCTTTTGATTGGGGCATTGAGCCCATTTACATTCAGGGTAACTATTGAAAGATAGGAATTTAGTGCCATTGTATTGCCTGTAAGGTGACTGTTACCATATATTGTCTGTGTTCCTTTCTGGTCTACGTTGCTTTTAGGCTCTCTCTTTGCTTAGAGGACCCCTTTCAAGATTTCCTGTAGGGCTGGTTTTGTGTTTGCAAATTCCTTTAGTTTTTGTTTGTCCTGGAAGCTTTTTATCTCTCCTTCAATTTTCAATGACAGCCTAGCTGGATAGAGTATTCTTGGCTGCATATTTTTCTCATTTAGTGCTCTGAATAGATCCTGCCAGTCCTTTCTGGCCTGCCAGGTCTCTGTGGATAGGTCTGTTGCCAGTCTAATGTTTCTACCACTGTAGGTTACACATCTCTTCTCCCGAGCTGCTCTCAGGATTTTCTCTTTGTCTATGAGACTCGTAAGTTTTACTATTAGATGTCGGGGTGTTGACCTATTTTTATTGATTTTGAGAGGGGTTCTCTGTGCTTTCTGGATTTTGATGCCTGTTTCCTTCCCCAAATTAGGGAAGTTCTCTGCTATAATTTGCTCCATTATACCTTCTGCCCCTCTCTCTCTTTCTTCTTCTTCTGGGATCCCAATTATTCTAATGTTGTTTCATCTTATGGTATCGCTTATCTCTCAAATTCTGCCCTCGTGATCCAGTAGTTGTTTATCTCTCTTTTTCTCAGCTTCTTTAGTTTCCGTCATTTGGTCTTCTATATTACTGATTCTCTCTTCTGCCTCATTTATCCTAGCAGTTAGCACCCCCATTTTTGATTGCACCTCATTAATAGCCTTTTTGATTTCTACTTGGTTAGATTTTAGTTCTTTTACTTCTCCAGAAAGGGTTTCTCTAATAACTTCCATATTTTTTTCAAGCCCAGCTAGTATCTTTAAAGTGATGATTCTGAACTCTAGATCTGACATCGTACTAATGTCCATATTGAGTAGGTCCCTGGCAGTCGGTACTACCTCTTGTTCTTTTTGTTGAGGTGATTTTTTCTGTCTTTTCATTTTGTGCAGAGGAGAATAGATTAATGAGAGAACAAAATGCTAGCAGAGTAACAACGTCCCCAGAAAATATACTCTAAACAAATCAGAAAAGACCTGAAGCAGTGGGAAAAGAAAGGGAAAGAGAGAAAAAAGAAAAAGAAAAAAAAGAAAAAGATAAAGATAAAAACAAACAAAAACAAACAAAACAAAACAACAACAACAACAAAAACCCAGAATGTGATCAAATATGATCAGGCTGGTATATAGATCAGTGCCACACACTAGATTTGGGGTGTATTTTGGTCTTTTAGAAGAAAGTGCCTCCCAAAATTTTAAAGAAAGAAAAACTTATATATGTACAAAAATAAGGGTTGATATGATGAAGGGATGGAATATGACTGTAAAGATGGAAATTATAAAAAAATTTTATAAAAGGAATTGATAAGTTGTTTGAAAAAAGAAAAGAGGATTTAAAAAAAGAAAAAAGAAAAAAAAAGGGAGAGAATGTGATCAGGCAGGGGAGTAGAAAAACCATATACTAGAGATTTAGGGTATATTTTAATCTGTTAGAAGAAACTACCTCAAAATTTTAAAGAGAGAACAACTTATATATATAAGCCAAAAATACAGGTAACTACTATGAAGGGATAGAATATGACTCTAAAAATGAAAAATAAAAATGTTTTTTAAAAAAAGGGATTGATAAGATGTTGGTTGAAAAAGGGAAAAAGAAAAATTCAAAAAAAAAAAAAAAGACAGTTAAAAAAAATTAACTTTGAAAGACTAAAGAATCATGGTAAAAAAGCCATGAATTCTATGTGCAGTATTCCCCTAGCGCTGGAGTTCTGCCGTTCTCATTGATCGGTAAACTTGGTCTTGGCTGGCTGTTCTCGCTGATCTTCTGGGGAGGGGCCTGTTGCCGTGGTTTCCAAATGTCTCTGCCGGAGGCGGAATTGCCCCGCCCTTGCCCCTTCCGGGCTAAGTAATCTGCTCGGGTTTGCTCTCCGTTCCCTGCGAGCTTTCCGTACAGCTTTGAAGGCGGAGAGTGAAAATGGCGGCCTCCCAATCTCTGCCCCAGAGGAGCCGAGAACTCGGGGCCCCGCTCCTCAGTGAGCCCCCAGATAAAAGCTGTCAGTCACTCCCATCTCCCCGGTCTCCGGCTGCACTCCGTGCTCACCCGGCCTGTGACTGCGCGTTTCTATCTCTGGCACCCGACCCCGGGTGGAGTCTCCAAACCCAGCAGATCCCTGCGGTGCACTCCCGCGCGGCTCCTCCTGGGTGAGGAAGGGGAGTCTCCCCGGATCTGCCGCTTGTTGGGTCCCTGCTGGAGGAGCAGGGGCCCGACTGTGCCGCGGATCACAGTTTATGGCCACCCCGAGCCGAGAGCCCGCGCCTGGGCTCCGCCTCTGCCGCCAGCTTCCCTGCTCCATTACCTGGGAGCTCTGCCACACTCAGGCACCCCCGGTCTTTCTGTGACCCCGAGGGTCCTGAGACCACACTGTCCCGGAGGGTTCCACCCCCCGCTTAGCCACCAGAGTGACGTCCCTCAGCGGAGCAGACTTTTAAAATTTCTGGTTTTGTGCTCCGCGGCTCTATCACTTGCCAGAAGCGGCCGACGGAGGCCCCTCCCCCGCCGTCTATCCTCCCGAATATCGCCTCGGATTCACTTCTTTGCACATCCTACCTTCCAGAAAGTGGTCGCTTTTCTGTTCAGAGAGTTGTTGCTCTTCTTTTCTTCGATCTCCTGTTGAGTTTGTAGGTGTTCAGAATGGTTTGATCCCTATCCAGCTGAATTCCTGAGAGGAGACGAAATCCAGGTCTCCTACTCCTCCGCCATCTTGCTCCGGCCCCCCAGATATCTTTATTTCTTATATGACTGAGTTACTATCTGATGTCCTTTCATTTGATGAACACCTTTTAGGCTTTCTTGTGGGGCAGTTTTCTTGGTAACAAACTCCCTTTGTTTTTGTTTTTCTGAGAATTTGTCTTAATTTCTCCCTCATTTTAAAAGGACAGTTGTACCAGATATAGAACTTATGGTTTACAATTTCTTTTTCATTTCAGCACTTTAAATATGTCATTGCACTGCCTTCTGATGTCCATGATTTCTAGTGAGAAATTGGATGATAATCTTACTGAGTATCTTAACTTGTGAGAAGTTGCTCTTCTTATTGCCTTCAAGAGTCTTTTTCTTTCAACAGTTCAATTATATGTCTTGGTGTAGATCTCTTTTGGTCTATCCTGCTTGGAGTTTTTGAGGTTCTTTAATGTGTAGATTTAATGTTTTTCATCAAGTTTAGTAGTTTTGGCCATTATTTCTAGTTCATCTTGAGTCAGTTTCAGTAGTTTGTGTCTTTTATATGGATGTGTCCATTTAATCTAAGTTATTGACTTTGTTGGCATTCAGTTGTTCATAATATTCCCTTATAACTCAGTTTATTACAGTAAAGTTGATAGCATTGTCCCCTCTTTTATTCTTGGTTGTAGTAATTTGTCTTTTCTCTTTTTTCAGTCTAAGATTTGTCAATTACATTCCTCAAAGAACCAATTTCTGGTATTGTTAATTTTCTCTTCTGTATTTCACTAATTTCTTCTGTAATCCTTATAATATTCTTCCTTCAGGTTGCTTTCAGTTTGATTTGCTCTTCTTTTTCTAGGATTTTGTTTGTTTTTTGTTTCAGCAAATTGGGAAGTTTTCAGCCATTCTTTTTTTTTTTTTTTTAAGTAAGGTTTATGCCCAACATTGGGCTTGAACTCAAGATCCTGAAATCAAGAGTTGCGTGCTCTACTGACTGAGCCAGCCAGGCACCCACAGCCATTATTTCTTTGAATACTTTTTCTACTCTTTTCTCTTTCCTCTTTTTCGGGTATTCCCATTGCACATATGTTGTTGTGCTTAAAGGTGTCTCACATCTTTTGAGTCTCTGATCATTTGTCTTTATTCTGTTTTATCCTTGTTCTTCAGATTGCATAATATCATTCTTCAACTTCACTTATATTTTCTTCTACCAGTTGAAATCTATTGAGTACCTTTAGTGAATTTTCATTATTATACTCCTCAAATCCAGAGTTTACATTTTGGTTTTTTATTTTTTAAAATCCTTGTTGATATTCTTTATTTGATAAAACATTGTCTTCATATCTTCCATTATTTCTTTAAGCATGGTTTGTTAGTTCTTTGAAGATATATATAATGGGTACTTTGAAATCTTTGTATGTTCAGTCTGACATCTGGTCCTTCTCACAACACAGTTTGTGTTGCCTTCTCTTTCCTCGGTATGGGTCTCATATTCCTCTTTCTTTGCATTGACAAGGATTTTTTTCTTTTATTATTAAGATTTTATTTATTTATTTATTTGTGAGAGAGAGAGAGTGCGCAAGCACAAGCCGGGGAGGGGGATGGGGCAGAGGGAGAGAGAAGCAGGCTCCCCACTGAGCAAGGAACCCAACATGGGCCTCAATCCCAGGACCCTGAGATCATGACCTGAGTGGAGGGCAGATGTTTAACCAACTGAGCCACCCAGGTGCCCCGACAAGAACTTTTTTCTTGACCAAAGTAAATCAGGCTCTTTTGAGTCCTCTTCTTTTTTTTTTTTTTTTTTTTTTTAAGATTTGTTTATTTATTCTAGAGGAAAGAGGGAAGGAGGAGCAGAGGGAGAGCGAGAATCTCAAGCAGACTCCCTGCTGAGTGTGGAGCCCAATGCAGGGCTCAATCTCATGACCCTGAGATCATGGACTGAGCTAAAATCAAGAGTCGGATGCTTAACCACCTGAGCCACCCAGGCACCCCAAGCCCTGTTCTTGATTAAGCCCTGTCCTTGGACTGTCAAGATTAGTTTTAGCAAAGAATCCTGGGGCGCCTGGGTGGCTCAGTTGGTTAAGCGGCTGCCTTCGGCTCAGGTCATGATCCTGGAGTCTCGGGATCGAGTCCCGCATCGGGCTCCCTGCTCGACAGGGAGCCTGCTTCTCCCTCTGACCCTCCCCCCTCTCATGTGCTCTCTCTCTCTCATTCTCTCTGTCTCAAATAAATAAATAAAATCTGAAAAAAAAAAAAAAAAAAGAATCCTGTTCATCCCTGGTTTAGCAAGAATCCTGCTAAGCTAGTTTAGCAAGAATCCTTCTACTTTTGAAATTCAGTTAAGTTCCTCTTCCTCCACCCTTGATATCTAATCAAGTTCCTCTTAGTAATTTTAATCCAATGACTTTTTCTCCCTGTGTATTGATTATAAAAATCACCCGCTGCCCCTGCTGTAGTAGTTGGAGTTAAGTTCAATCTCAAGGAATACAATCTTCCTGTCATATTTAACTCTCTACAATGCAGTTTTTCTTTGAAAGAATATTTTGTAACTTGTGTTGAAATCTGCATGGTTTAGGTAATATATTTTAACATCTTTGAATACTGATTTCCCTCCCCACCTTCTACACTCTTTGTTTTGGTTGTTGTTTGCTTGCTTGTTTTGTGACTTGACTAGGTAATGTTAGTGAAGCTGTTTCCCCCACTGTGTGAACATTGTGGTATCATTCCTCAGAGGGTGCAAACAGGTACATGTACAGGCATCCTGGAATTACAGTGGTTTCTGCCAACACCCTTTTTGACTCTTTCTCTGATCTCTGTATTAAGCTGTTTGCTTCGTTTGGCATTACACTTGGCCTGTTAGGCTCCACTAATTATAGGCTGATGCTCTGTTTTCAACAAAGCCCTGGGGCATAACATGCTCAAAAGTCTGACCCAGTTAAATTCAATCAGGGATAGTTTTTGAGGCCAGTCTTTCAAGTTTATTCCGACCCCCAGTAGACTCTTATTTACTAACTCCTCCCCTAATTTTCTCTGGTGTACTAGCTGGCCTACAGTGTAACTTGTTGCTTTTATTTAAGGGAAGCTATTGTTTTCTAGTGTAAGTTTAAGCTTTATCTTCCCCAGACTGTGTTTCAAATTGAGTCCTCTCTTTTGGGAGAGCATAGAAGCTCTCCTTTTTTATGGGCTACTTCTCTCCCTGGGCAAAAACTGTGAGCTGCTACTCTGGGCAGGGCTGTAGCCTCTGGTTTTCTTTCTTTTTCTTTCTTTCGTCTTTTCTTTTCTTTTCTTTTCTTTTCTTTTCTTTTCTTTTCTTTTCTTTCTTTCTTTCTTTCTTTCTTTCTTTCTTTCTTTTTCTTTCTTTCTTTCCTTCCTTCCTTCCTTCCTTCCTTCCTTCCTTCCTCCCTCCCTCCCTCCTTTCCTCCCTCCCTTCCTTCCTTCCTTCCTTTCCTATCTTTTCTTTCTTTCTTTCTCCTGGTATGAAACTTCTGCTCTAAGAGGAATCCATGATGAGGGCAATTAGGACCCCTTTATTCTTGGTCTGCCTTGTTGGGTAAAGCATTTGTCTTTTGGATAGTGACTGGTTACTAGAAGGGAATCCATGACTTCTTGGTCACATTTGGTGAGAATTTAGCTTCTTCAGCTCTAATTTGGAGGGGATAAGAAATGCTGGTGACCTGCCCTCCCAGTGAGATATAAACCTTGATTGGGAACTGAGGGGAAAGGAAGCCCTGTAATTTTGGCTGTGTCTCCAGAGTATAGTTTCTTTTTTTTTTTTTTTTTTTCAGAGTATAGTTTCTGTTAAGATGAGCTGGGGGTTAAGAGGAAGGAGGCAGCAGGTCCTGGTTCAAATACCAGGAACCCTTATTGTTTTTACCAAGTTTTGGTAGCTTTTTCTTGAATAAATGTTTCTTCATATGCTGTTTTCCCTTAGGACAATTCCTAAAGACATTAAATGGTTGGTTTTTTTAATAGTTTTCATCTGATCTGCTTGTTTAACTGTTGAGTGGGTCTTCATAACTCTTCTTGTTATCACCACAAAAGTGGGCATTATGTCAATTTTTAAATTGCAATTCAATTCATTAATAGATATAGAACTGGTCAGATTTCCTATTTCTTCTTTTTTTCCATTTTAGTAAGTTGTGTTTTTTAATAAATTCATGGATTTAATCTAAATTTTTAAATTTATTAGAATGACGTTGTTCTTATTACTCTTTTATTATATTTTTAAAATCTGTAGAATATGTGCTGTTCTCCTTTCTTTTATCCTTGGTATTTATATTGTGTCTTCTCTTTTTTTCTTGAACAATTTCGTTAGAGGGTTTTGATTTTATTAGTATTTACGTGCAATTAACTTTTGTGTGTTTCTTTGGTTTCATTGATTAATTTCTATTCTTAATTATTTCTTGTTTTAAGAATTGTGTGGATTTATACTGTTTTCCCCAAAAACTTATTTTCAAGCAAACTTAAGATTGATATTTTTCAGTCTTTATTATTTTCTAATATATGCATTTAAAGGCATAGACTTTCTTATTAAGTACAAATAGCTGCCTCCCACAGGTTTCCATGTGTTGTGTTTTCATTATCACTCAATTAAAGATAATGCTAAGTTTGATTGTAATTTCTGCTTTTACTCATGAATTATTGAGAAATGTATTGCTTAATTTCCAAACACTTTGAGATTTTTTGTTGTTATCCATTTGTTATTATTAGCTTAATTTATCTGTCATCAGAGAACATATTCTGAAGTATTTTAATATTTTAAAATTTGTTGCCACTTGGTTAAAAGACTGAGTAAAAAGTTAACTTTAGCAAATGTCCTGTTTGTACTTGAAAAAAAACGTATATTCTGCAATTGTAGTTTGTATTGCTCTATATATGTAAATTAGGTCAAATTTGTTAGTCTTGTTGCTTAAATCTTTACTACTTCTGCTGATTTTTTATAATTATTCTATCAATTATTTAGAGAGATATATTTACATCTCCCACAATAACTTAAGATTTCTCTATTTTTCCTTTTATGTCTGATATTTTTTGTATTGCATATTTTGAAGCAATGTTAGTAGAAGCATACAGATTTACAATTTTAGTACCTTCCTATTAGATTGACAATTTTATCATCATAAAATATATCTATCTCTAGTAATATTTCTTGGCTTATGTCTTACTTTGTTGGATATTTTCATAGCTACATCAGCTTTCCTTTGGTATGCATGTATGTATTTTTTCTGCATTTTGACTTTCAATCTTTCTGTGTCCTTAAATTTATATTGTGTCTCTTTAAGCAGCATATGATTTATTACTTTTATCATGTGTGATTTGAAGTGCTCAGTCTGTTTATATTCACTCTAATTATTGATCTGTGTTTATCTCTCTCATCTTACTATTTGTTTTCTATCTGACCCTCCTATTCTAGGTTCCTACTGATTAAATTAGACCACAAAAGCTTAATAAAGGAAACTTGTGGATCCCCTTAAACTTGTGTGTTCAAAATTAAATGCACATATGTGGGTAGGGATGGATGAATCCATTTATTCAAGGTGTATGTATGTGCTAAGGAGAGAGTCTACAGCTCTCATTAGTTTGGGAAGGGAGTTTATGATATAAAAAATAGTGAGGGTCACACAGCTAGTAAGAGGCAGAGTGTGGATTTGGTTCCAATGCATGGACTCTTACCAAGTATCCTGAGGCTATCATGGGTAAATTTTTGATATCCCTACTGATATTTTTCTGACTGTACTGTTAGTTACCAAGAAACTTCTGTTATTCGTTCTCACTATGATTGTGGATTTTTCTACGCATCTTTTTATTCTGGTTTTTATTTTTTGCTTTATGTCTTTAGGTGCATATAAATTAGGTGTCATAATACAATCCTAGTGGATTGATCTTTTTTCTTTATTAAATATTCCTCTTTATAAATGCCCATTGCCTTGAATTCTACCTTGGTTGATATTTAAAAAGCAACAGCAGCTTTTTTATAGACATAATTTGCATAATATACCTTTTAAAATTAAGTTTTAATTCCAATATAGTTAACATACAGTATTACATTAGTTTCAGGTGTACAATATAGTGAATCAACAATTCTATACATTACTCACTGCTCATCATGATAAGTGTACTCTTTAATCCCCATCACCTATTTCACCCATCCTCCTGCCCACCTTCCCTCTGGTAACCATCAGTTAGTTCTCTATAGTTAAGAGTCTCTTTCTTGCGGCGCCTGAGTGGCTCAGTCATTAAGCATCTGCCTTCGGCTCAGGTCATGATCCCAGGGTCCTGGAATCGAGCCCCGCATCAGGCTCCCTGCTCTATGGGAAGCCTGCTTCTCCCTCTCCCACTCCCCTTGCTTGTGTTCCCTCTCTCACTGTGTCTCTCTCTGTCAAATAAATAATAAATAAAATCTTAAAAAAAAAGAGTCTCGGGGCACCTGGATGGCTCAGTCAGTTAAGCGGCTGCCTTCGGCTCAGGTCATGATCCCAGGGTCCTGGGATCGAGCCCCGCATCAGGCTCCCTGCTTGGCAGGAACCCTGCTTCTCCCTCTCCCACTCCCCCTGCTTGTGTTCCCTCTCTTGCTGTGTCTCTCTCTGTCAAATAAATAAATAAAATATTTTAAAAAAAGAGTCTCTTTCTTGACAAATACCATATGATTGGTTTGTCTCTTTTTCCCTTTGCTCATTTGTTTTGTTTATTAAATTCCAAATATGAGTGAAATCGTAGGGTATTTATCTTTCTCTGACTGACTTACTTTGCTTAGCATTGTACTCTCTAGATCCATCCATGTCCTTGCAAATGGCAGTGTCATTATTTTTTATGGCTGAGTAATATTCCATTATATACATATACCACATCTTCTTTATCCATTCATTAGTCAGTAGCACTTGGGCTGTTTCCATAATTCAGCTATTGTAGATAATGCTGCTATATGCATTGGGGTGCATGTATCCCTTTGAATTAGCATTTTTGTATTCTTTGGGTACATACCTAGTAGTAGTTCTATTTTTAACTTTCTGAGGAAACTCCATACTGTTTTCCACAGTAGCTACACCAGTTGCATTCCCACCAACAGTACAAGAGTGTTCCCTTTCTTCATGTCCTCACCAACACCTGTTCTTCCTTGTGTTGTTGATTTTAGCCATTCTAACAAGTGTGAGGTGATATCTCATTGTGGCTTTGATTTGCATTTCCCTGATAATAAGTGATGTTGAGCATCTTTTCATGTGTCTGTGGGCCACCTGGGTGTCTTTTTTGGGGAAATTTCTATTCATGTTTTCTGCCCATTTTTTAATTGGATTATTCATTTTTAGAGTATTGAGTTGTAAAAGTTCTTTATATCTTTTGTATACTAAGCCTTTATCAGATATATCATTTGCAAATATCATCTCCCATTCTGTAGGTTGGCTTTTAGTTTTGTTAATTGTTTCCTTCACTGTGCAGAAGCTTCTTATTTTGATGAAGTCCCAGTGTTTATTTTTGCTTTTGTTTTCCTTGCCTCAGGAGACATATCTAGAAAGAAGTTGCTATGCCTGATATCAAAGAGGTTATTGCCTTTGTTCTCCTCTAGGATTTTGATGGTTTCCTGTCTCACATTTACATCTTTCATCCATTTTCAGTTTATTTTTGTGTATGGCATAAGAAAATGGAAAGTTATTTTGTTCAGTTTCATTCTTTTTCATGTAGCTGTCCAATTTTCCCAACACCATTTGTTGATGGGACTGTCTTTTTCCCATTGCATATTCTTTCCTACTTTGTCAAAGATTAATTGACCATATAGTTATGGGTTCATTTCTGGGTTTTCTGTTCTGTTCTATTGATCTATGTGTCTATTTTTGTGCCAGTACCATGCTGTTTTGATCACTACAGCTTTCTGATATAACTTGAAGTCTGGAATTGTGATGCCTCCGGCTTCACTTTTCTCTTTCAAAGTTGCTTTGGGTATTCGGGATCCTTTTTGGTTCCATACAAATTTTAGGATTGTTCTAGCTCTGTGAAAAAACACTGTTGGTATTTTGATAGGGATTGTGTTAAATATGTAGATTGCTTTGGATAATATAGATATTTTAACAATATTTATTCTTCCTTCTTCCAATCCATGAGCATGGAATGTCTTTCCATTTCTTTGAGTCTTCTTCAATTTCTTTCATCAGTGTTTTATAGTTTTCAGAATACAGTTCTTTCACCTCTTTGGTTAAGTTTATTACTAGGTATCTTATTGTTTTTGGTGCAATTGTAAATGTGATTGATTCCCTTAATTTCTCTTTCTGCTGCTTCATTATTAGTATGTAGAAATGCAACAGATTTCTGTACATTGATTTTATATCCTGCAACTTTATTGAATCTGTTGATCAGTTCTAGCAGTTTTTTGGTGGAGTCTTTTGGGTTTTCTATATAGAGTATCATGTCATCTGCAAATAGTGGAAGTTTTACTTCTTCCTTGCTGATTTGGATGCCTTTTATTTGTTTTTGTTGTCTGATTACTGTGGCTAGGACTTGTAGTACTATGTTAAGAAGAACAGTGGTGAGAGTGGACATACCTGTCTTGTTCCTGACTGTAGAGGAAAAGCTCTCAGTTTTTGCACATTGAGGATGATATTAGCTGTGGGTTTTTCATATATGGCCTTTTTTATGTTGAGGTATGTTCCTTCTAAACCTATTTGTTGAGGGTTACTTCATGAATGGATGTGGTACTTTGTCAAATGCCTTTTCTGCATTATGAATATTATTATTATCATTATTTTCTGCATATTCCAAATTAATGTGATGACATAATTGTTTTAATTGCAATAAGATTGGAACTGTACAATAAAATAAAATATAAAAACCTGACACTGAAGTACATAACAACAAAAATTTTGCCTTCAATTATACATCCATTCCAAATATCACCAGTGATGAATTTCTTTATGTCTCTTTGTATTTGTATATGCACACTCCTCTATATATTTATACACCTAACTTTCTTGATTGTTAGATTGCAGCATCAGCAACATACACCATTGATTCAGAAACAGTTTCTTTGAGAAAAAATAAAACCATCACATAAAATCTACTTATGTATTTTATGATGTTTTCCAATATGAAAAATGTTGAATGATTTTTTTTAAAGATTTTATTTATTTATTTGACAAAGAGAGACACAGCAAGAGAGGGAATACAAGCAGGGGGAATGGGAGAGGGAGAAGCAGGCTTCCCGCCAAGCAGGGAGCCTGATGCGGGGCTCGATCCCAGGACCCTGGGATCATGACCTGAGCCGAAGGCAGACGCTCAATGACTGAGCCACCCAGGCGCCCCTGTTGAATGATTTTTTTAAAAAAATAGATACTAACACAGAATAAGACAATTTAAGTCATGTGATATATGCATTGCTAGGATCTCTGACATTTTGATGTATTTCCTTACAGTCTTTTTCTAGGCATATTTGTACTTACCATAGACTAAATGTGTCCCCCTGCCAAATTAATATGTTGAAATTAATCCCCACCTTGATGGTAATTAGAAGTTGGGCCTTTGGGAAGTGATTAGATCCTGAGAGTGGGCCCCTTGCAAATGGGATTGGTGCCCCTATAAAGGAGGCCCCAGCATGTTCCCTTGCTCTTTACATGATATGGAAAGCAAGGAGACTTGAAAACATGAAGTGGACCCTCTCCAGATGCCAAATCTGCCAGGGCCTTATCTTGGACTTCCCAATGTCCAGTACTATGAGAAATAATTTTCTGTTATTTAAACCACCCAGTCTATGGTATTTTTGTTATTGCAGCCCAAATGGACTAAGTCAATACTCAATATAATTGTATTTCTACTGCACTACCAGTGGTTCACCAGTGTTAGTCCACATCAGAATCTCTCAGAGGAGCGTGATAATAATGTATGTTTTGGGGCCCAGTTAAGAGTGTGTTTAATTCATGGAATATAGGAAGGAGTGCCAAAGTCTACATTGTTAGCAAGAGAGGTAGAAAATTCTAAAGCAGGCAGTCTATGTGACACATTTAATTTGAAAATCAAATTAAATTTTATTCATGTTTTAATTTGGCATGCCATCCGGACCCTACTAGGCTCCTTAGGAAATGCAAGTCAGCCTCTAGAGAAATAAAATTACTTACTTGCTGTTCTTTAGTTAAGAGCTAGAACTGGATCAAGGACAAGGATCCCCACAGAGTCATAGTGTGCATAGTGAACATTTATTCAACATTTACAATGTGTCAAACATTACAATAGGCACTAGGAGTATAAGGTTGATAAAGAAACTGTACTTGCTAAGAATGGCACAACTTTGCAGAGGAGTAATTGATAACATTTTTGTGGATTTTTTTAATCTTATAAAATATTTTAAACCCTTCATGTAGGGACAAGATCAGGTTTTGGGAGTGTTATTCTGTTTTGATCTAAGAAGGTGAAAATCTCTATAATTTATATACTTCATATATGCCTGTTGCCCTAGTGGGTAGACCTGCCCAGAAGTCATCTCTGGCAAGAACATGGGAGGCATAAAAAGCCAATGTTGTCACCATCTGAAGGTTATTCTTGAAATTTCCACTACTAAACTATATAGAAAACCAACATAGTCTTTATTATAATTAAGATAATAAATGACTGGCTCCAACTGTTCAAGGTATCATTTTATTTTATTCATCATTTACTCTATTAATGAAGTCTCATATTCATGTGTTGACCCAGCACTCTCCATCCAAATGGAATCATGTCTGATCCTCTGGACAGCAGAGGACTTATAAGTAAAATGGAAAAGGTCTATTTTTACTAAGACCTTGACTAACATATTAATTACTGAGGCACATTTGTGTGGTACCCACCTTCATAAGTGTGACAGTGATCTCATAGAAATCAGTGGGGTTTGGTCACCTTGAAGACTCCAACACATCAACCACTGTCAGCAGAAGGAAAAAGATGAAGGAGAGAGGACAGTAGAGTCTAGAAGACATGGCAGAATCCAGGGGAGGGTGGCACCCACTTTTCAGCTGCCTGAACTTGTTCCCGGGCTCAGGTTAGCTATTTCTCAGCCCTTCGAGTACCTCTGGGGTTTGGAGTTCTGAAAAGGCAGGGGCATGGGGCAGGGTCCAAGCCAACACAGTTCACACATTCAGTACCTCATCTGATTTACTCAGCAGCTCTGGGAGGCAAATAGTATTCCCTTTTCACAGGTGACAAGGGTGACCCTTTAATGTCACGGTAATAAATACTAGGGTTATAGTGCTAAATAAGAAATTCTAAAAAATAACTTGAAATGCACCTTTTTTATTCTTTCAACAAGTTTTTATTAAGTGGCACTTAAAAGAAGTTGATTGACACATTATTTCAACTATTTTTATTATATTTAGGGATACAAGTAATATATACAAATTCTGGGAAAGTACAGTTATCAAAGATAAAAAATTTTAAATAATCTATAAGTATGACATATAAAGAAAAACAGCCCCATTTTAGTAGATATACTTAAGACTCTATTCATACATATAATACATAATTAAAATATAAGCAACAATAAATTCACACATTGCTTTGTAACTTTTTTCACTTTAAAATCCATAATGAACTGTACACCTGAAACTAGTGTAACATTGTGTGTCACCTATACTCAAATAAATATTGAACATCTTTCTATTCAAATGTGTGAAACACCTCTGCTGACAAAGACTTGTTGATTTACTCAGAATGAAATATTCAAATAGAAGCTGGCAATACTAAAAGCTTTGAAGCAATTGAATCAGCAAAATTACATCAAGAAAAGGCGAAGAAACAGAAAACAAACTGGAAAAGTATTAACTCCAGAGAAAACCTCAGTTTTTAAGGCACAAAGAAAAACTCATCGTGGTGGTGATGATGACGGTAGACCCCATTAAGGCCGTGTGGACTATACCTTAATTTCGTTTACCTGAGTTTAACTCTCATCCCTTCCGTGAGCCATTCCATGTCATCTACATCTACCATGTTGATGTTATTGACAAGACTATTGGGCACCCCTCTTCTAAAATCCTGGGAAAGTGGAGCCCAACTCCGTTATTGCCTTCAGGCTCTTGGTCTTCATTCCCTCCCATCGGGGGAGCTTCCTCTCCATTCTGCAGAGAGACTTGTTTCTCCTTTTTCCCTGGAGGACATTTTCCATGTTGAAATACCTCCCCCGACCCTCCCGATTATGTTTTTTTTTTTTTTTTTAGACTCCATTACTCCGAGGAGACAAAAGCAAACGAAAGGACTGAATGCTTGGTGGAAAAATTAGCACCCAGGACAGAGGCTCTACTATGTGCCTTTCAAGGTTCTGATACCAGGTTTTTTTAGTTCCATTTTTCCCACCTGAGAGGACTCTTGCGCCCTCTAGTGGGCATCCAGTCACAGCTCCTCTTCCCCACCCCGCCCCCCAACCCCCCGCCCTCCCCGCTCGCTCCTCTTTCCTCCTTCGTCTGAAGCTCACCATCTTTCCTGTTGATCCTTCCCCAGGACTACTGCAGTCACCAAAAGGGAAGACCCCGAGGGGAGCCCCAGAAAGGGTCTGTTCCCATCTCCACCACTGTTCCTCACACCGACCTGAGCCTATCCTTGTAGTCTCCTCCCCCTCCACGTATGCATTCTCGCTGGGAGGCGTGCAGCCCTGACCCGCTGACCCTCAGCCCCGCGGAGCGACGGGGTGGGAGGATCCCCGGCAGCTGCAGCCAAGAGCTCGCTGCAGACCCGCCACTCGCGCCTCACCTCCCAACATCTTGTGTCCCAACTTTGTCACTCCTCATATTCCCTCCTTCTCAAAAGCCACCCTCTGCCTCCAGTACTCCTGGTCTTTTAAATACCCACAATGGTGGAAGAGGGGATACTACTTAAAATAGATTTTTTACCTACTGTGTCTCTCTATTGCCTTCTCCTCTGATGCGTTTCCACACCTCTACTACCAAACTGTTTTGCACCAAATGGGCATGGGACCCAGGGAGCGGGGCTTGTGTACGTTGGAAACTTTCCCGAGTATACCCGTAGATCCATATTCATATACTGCTTGCCCCCAGGACCACCCACAATGGACTTTAGGTAAGGAGCGGGTGTCAAGAACGAAGACTGACCCACTTGGTGGTTCTGCCTTCAGCTGCCAGCCATCCCGGTGCCAGAGTTAGCCCAGCCCGCTCAAGTCGGAACACAAACCCAGGGCGTTCCTGGACAATTGTTTTGCCCCCACTCTTTGACTTGAAGTTTTCCCTCCTCTGCAACAGGAATCATTACTCAGGATACAAAGCAAGAAAAGGACTTGGGCCCAGATATACTCCCGTCAGGTGACAGCCACATCACAGTGGGGCATAGGCTTTCAATCCTCCCTCCCACTCAGGCAGGGCAGCAGGAAACTTTCATCCCCTCCTCCTCCTGTCACGCTGGATCTGGAATGTCTCTTTTTCCACCTAGGCAGCGTTTTCTCTTGGGAGTTACTGTCCATTTGCAATTCTTGCAGAATTAGCCCTTTCTCCTGTTTCCCCTGCCCTCTAACATGTTCCTTCTCCTGGTCTCCTCTCACCCCTGTCCTTATTTTTCTCCTGAGGCCCTTGTTTGCGCCTAAATGGCCATAAAGTTAGGTATCAGGAAAGGGGGCTGGGAGTGGAAAGTGGAACATTAACTTTCTTCTGTGTACTTTTCTGTTCCATTTTTTTAATTTAAAATGCTTTGTTTTTACATTACAGAAATATAATACTTACATTTTGGGTGAGGAAGAGAATGAGTATCCCAAGATTTCTCTTTTCGCAGGAGTGCCTTGTTATTTGACTAAATTAACTAATAGCCAATAGAAAATATTTTGCATCAGCTACAAATGAAAGAGCAAAATTTTTAAGAGCTAATTCTTCAGGGGGCCCCTGGATGGCTCAGTTGTTAAGTGTCTGCCTTCGGCTCAGGTCATGATCCCAGGGTCCTGGGATTGAGCTCCACATCGGGCTCCGTGGGAAGACTGCTTCTCCCTCTCCCACTCCCCCTGCTTGTGTTCCCTCTCTTGCTGTGTTTCTCTCTGTCAAATAAATAAAATATTTTTTTAAAAAAGAGCTAATTGTTCACAATGTTTAAGACATATTCTTTGGGGAGAAAAGTAATTTAGAATAAAAAAATTAAATTTTTTATTAAATAGGAAATCCTTCATAACTTGGTCATGTTTGTATTTGTCAATTAGAAAATGTTCTAATAATGCCTCCTAAATAAGTTTTTTTGAAAATACAGTCTAATTAGTTTGGCAATTTTAAGCCTAAATTTTTCAAAAACAAATCAACATTGTACATGTTCACTAAATTAATCCCTATAGAACCTAAGTGTCTTATTTTTGTCCTGTTTTAGAGAAATGATCTATTGTTTCCACTTCCAAGAGTTCTTTTTAAAGATTTTATTTATTTGAGAGAGAATGAGTGAGAGAGAGCACAAGCCGGGGGAGCAGCAGAGGGAGAGGGACAAGCAGGCTTCCTGCCTAGCAGGGAGCCCAATGTGGGGCTCAATCCCAGGAACCTGGGATCATGACCTGAGCCTAAGGCACATGCTTAACCAACTGAGCCACCCAGGCACCTCTCCACTTCCAAGAGTTTTTAATCTTCATAATTGTTTCAGTTATGTTCTGTTGGAAGGATGAAGCCTGCTAGGCCTCTCACCTCTGGCCTCCTTACCTGCAGGGAACTCTAGCCTTGCCTCACTGGAGGGTTGCTGCCTGCCATTCCATCCCCACCATGGTGGCCCCTCAGCCAGGCTTAGGCCAGTGTTTAAGCAACTCTCACCCACTGACCATATCAAATTCTTTTCTTTGGGGGGGGTGCACAGGGGGAGAGGGAGAAAGAGAATCTTTAAGCAGGCTCCACACCCAGCACAGAGCCTGATGGAGGGCTTGATCTCACAACCCTGAGACCATGACCTGAGCCAAAATCAAGAGTCATCAAGAGTTGGAGGCTTAACCGACTGAGCCACCCAGGTGCCGCCCCCCACTCACTGACTATACCAATTAACCTAGACCAGATGTTCTCAACCCAGGAAGCCTATGGACCACCTGAAATTCTAAGCAAGTTTGTGCATGTTTGGGGCTAGTGAGGTACATGAAATTTTGTGGGGAGAGGGTTGTACCTTAGGAACCTGAGAAAGCCTAATACACAAGCAGGGTGACATTATGAGGAAGCTGAAACTATGAGATAGAGCCAAGACATAGGAGGAGAAGGGGATGTGAGAGGAAGGGAGAATGAGACAGCAGCTGAGCCAAGTTAATGGCAGAGCACTATAGTGTGCTGGTCCTGGCGCCTAGAGGTCCACTGGAAACTGGCTGTTGGTTCTCAGATTCCCTTAACATCATAGTGCTCTTCACTGCCCCATAAATGCTCACCATGGATCCTGCTTCAGCCGAGCTAGCCTAAGTATCTATATCTTACAACCAATTGGACTAACTGAAACAATAGTTACCTGTAATAAAATGTTCTTAAAAATCAACGAAATAACAGTAGTTATCACTACCTGAAAACTGGTGAAGAGACATCAAAAAGTGACCAAAGAAGACATCTATATGGAGAACAAATATAAGTTATTCAGACTCCCTAGTGGTCAAAATATATGAATGAAAACTTTAGGGTACTCTTATTCACCTGTCAAAGTGAGGAATTTTTAAAAAAAAACCATACTATCCATTTTACGTGAGGTTACTCACATGGACTGTCAGTATACTTGTAAATTGGTTAAATTATCTTGCAGGCCCTTTGGCAATATACATCTAAAATTCATAAGATTTTTCAAACTTTTAGACCTAGCAATTTCAATTCTTGAAATTCTTCCTTAGGGAATAATTATGATGTTGTGCAAAGATTTCAGTAATGGCTTGGCTTATGATAGAAAAAGAAAATATAGAGGAGGGCACCTGGGTGGCTCAGTTGGTTAAGCGACTGCCTTCGGCTCAGGTCATGATCCTGGAGTCCCTGGATCGAGTCCCGCATCAGGCTCCCTGCACGGCGGGGAGTCTGCTTCTCCCTCTGACCCTCCCCCCTCTCATGTGCTCTCTCTCATTCTCTCCCTCAAATAAATAAATAAAATCTTAAAAAAAAAAAAGAACTTATTAAAAAAATATAGAGAGGAAACCTAAATATTAAGCAACAGGGAATTGATTAAATTACTGTTAATTTTAACATGATGAAGTACAATAATAATAAGTTTGAGTTATCTTAAAAATATGTATTTCATTGTCTTGTGTGTGTAATTCAGATAAACTGTAAAGAATTTGGAAAATATATAAGAATTATAGACATAAAATTTAAAAAATCCATATTCCCATAAAACTTACATACTGATAAGCTTAAATACTTTGTTATGATTTTTCCCCCACTAACATTGCAACTTATGTTAATATGCTATGAAGTAGGGATCTAAATATTTCAAAGGTAAATTTGACTAGGTGGGATTTCACTTCATATGCTGACTTTAGAATCCAGCCAGATGCAACTCCATTGTGCTAACACATCCAATCAGGGATGATAACTGAGACGAAAAGTCTGGAAGAGACATATAGATTTGGGTTGACAATACCCAGTAAACACCTAATTAATATTTATTGATAATAAGTGGATAAGATACATGTTTGAGAGTCATCAGATAAATGAAATTGAGTGTAGATTCTTGAGGGGTTTCTTTCCTAAATATAACTAGGATAATTTTATACACATTGTTTTATAATCTGCTTTTACATAATAATATTTATTGTGTTTATTTGCAAAAGTAAAACATTTCCACTGGAAAAAAAGTCAGGAACTATAGATAAATGCTGTTTGTCAAGCAAAGCCAGAAATACAATCCTTTCTTTTTCTCTTCACGTAAATTTCTAAAGGAATTGAACTGGGGGGGGGGGGGGGGCGCGTCTGGGTGGCTCAGTTGGTTAAGCATCTGACTCTTGATCTCAGCCCAGGTCTTGATATCAGGGTTGTGAATTCAAGCCCTGTGCTGGGCTCCACACCTGGCGTGGAGCCTACTTAAAGAAAAAAAAAAAAAAAGAATTGAATTGGTGAATTGGCAACTAAAACTATTTTATAATCTGCTTAAAATATTATATTATTGCTAACAATATCACTTTCCCTGGCAAAACATTATCATAAAAAGAAAGGTTTCTCACCAGGTAAAATTTAGGGAAGAGATTCCTCCTTTCCTATGTATGACTAATACTTCAGCTTGACTATCTCAAACTTAGATTGGAGAAGGCATAGTCAGAACAATAAGAAGAGTCTCATTTTAAGGCATACTAGTCACAAAGAGGGCAAGGGAACCAAATGCGAAGCATTCAACCATTGCAAGGACCCCACACTTTAAGTGGGTAGTGGAGCTCTTAAATCAGATCCTACTCCACTACAGAAGTACATATGTGAAATAATGTCCTATAAAATAAGACTGCACTATTTGCAGACTACTCTTTGTTATAGAAGTTACACATCCCCACTGAGAAAATGTAAAAGAATCTACAAAGAAGTATATAAAAAGAGAATACAGATCACCCATAAGCCCACCAACCATCCAATCATACCCACTTTTAGTATTTTGGTGTATATTGTTCTATAATATTTTCTATGCAGGCATACATATAAATATCTACATGCATTTTACTTTTTAAAATTAGATCCTCTGCAAGTTACATTTTGTAACTGGCCTTTTTCACATACCAATATATTATAAAAACACTTCCATTTCAATAAACATATGGTTGACTTATATTTGTAAGATATTTTATTTCTTCTGCATGTTTTCAAAGGTTTATCTCATTTTTCTGAATATTATTAATTAATACATGACTATTAAAGATAAAATTTAAATATATAAATGCAACACTTAGAAAGTAAAAGTTGCCTTTATACTAAATACTCATTCTCAAATATATCCTAGGGGAATAGTTCAGAGTATATTCATTCACATTTCTACTATGACAGAGAAACACAGTAAGACCCCACAATAAGATGGTGTGGGATAAAATATGGTGGGTGAATTGTGTAAGACTGATGACTCATAGACCTGTACCTCTGAAACAAATAATACATTATATGTTAAAAAATAAAAGAAGATAGTAGGAAGGGAAAAATGAAGGGGGGGAATCGGAGGGGGAGATGAACCATGAGAGACTATGGACTCTGAGAAACAAACTGAGGGTTCTAGAGGGGAGGGGGGAAAGGGGATGGGTTAGCCTGCTGATGGGTATTAAAGAGGGCACATACTGAATGGAGCATTGGGTGTTATATGCAAACAATGAATCATGGAACACTACATCAAAAACTAATGATGTAATGTATGGTGATTAACATAACATAATAAAATAAAATTAAAAAAAATATGGTGGGTGATGGGGTATGGGCAGGGGCGGAAATGGAAGGATGACATTTAAGTGCCAGTGCTGAGTAAACATCTGTTACAAGGTGGCCTCAGAACTCAGCGGAGTCCCTGATGGATTTGGGTTGTGCACCCCGCTAACCAAACAGGCTCACATCAGTCATTCATTCATTTCTCAATAACACAACCTGAAATTTTATAGGTTAATTTTGTGGACTTTACGTATGTTATGGTGCAATTTAATTATATGCTCATATTTTGAATGCCCCCAAATAAATATATGTATGTTGTGACAGAAATGTAGTTCAACATATATTAACTTTCAATTTGCCTTTTTTTATTTATATGTATGTATAATGTAATGGTTACTTTCCATTTCCAAATGGTAAGTACATTGGTGTAGTTTGAATTGTTTTAACAGAATCATAAAGTTTGTCTTCTTTATCCGCTATCAAAATTATCTGGGAGAATCCTTGGCTCATGAAAATGTGCACACAAGTGTGTGAATGTGCATGAACACATGCTTGGGTGCATATCTGCTATTGCCTAGAACAGTTGTCTCTTTCTGTTCCTTCATTGCTGCTTTTCCCTTGGGGCTTCTCTTTGTATAAAGTCCAAGTCAAAGGACTGATGCTAGGAATTCAGATCTATGAACTTTGGTGTGGTAAATCATTGTGACCACCATTAAATATTTTCCTATTATGAGTACATAAGAAGATATTTACAGGCTCAAGGGAATGCATATTTCAAATACTTAGCAATTGCTTAAGTATGTCCTGTCCAGAAAGGTTGACCAATTCAGATTCCATGACCTGAAAATAAGTGAGAAAATCCTCGGGGTTAAGTGCAGAACATGTTACCAAGTCCTTACACTGAACCTGCTTTCAGATGAAAGCCACCGGCAATAGACTTAAACGCCCCTAAGGAGGTGCGAGTGTACTTCTACCACCAAGGCAGCATGAGGCAGGCCAGGGTGATGGTAAGGCCACAGGGCCTAGGTTCAGCCTGACTGCTCTTCTTTCCTGCCCACCCTCCATCTAGGTCCTGCCCACATTCTGAGGCTCGGGTCAAGGTTTGTTTTGGGTTTGTTTTTGTTTTTGTTTTCCCCCTGCTTGAAGCTTTCTCTGACTGTTTTGGGCTAACTGGTCATTGACTTCTCTGAGTCCGTGTTGGCCTGGCCGTCCACTCTTTCCTTTAGATTTCTCCAAATAGCCTCATGTGAGATTCTGCCTTTTGAGCTATCTCTTCGATTCTACCTTTAGTGTGAACCTGCAGGGAATGTGGCCCACTCTCAGGATAGACTTAGAGAAGAGGCACAAGCGGGTCTTGGATTTGGGCTCCAGGTCCTTTGGGCAGGATATTCTAGGGTCTTAGGTGTCTCAAATGTGGTCTAGAAGGAAATAAATGAAGGCTCCAAGTAAACACATCTTCTTGCCCCGCTGACTCTTCACTACCTGGGGAGGACGCATCCAGAAGAGGGCCCGATGCTGACCCTCTAAAAGTGGGGCCTTGGGCTGAGGCCTTTTCTGCTCAGATATGAGGAGATAATGTCTTTGGGCATATTGTTTAAATTCTTTGTTTAGTTTAGGGCATGCATATATATGTATATATAATGGAAATGACTTACATAAAATAGAAATGAAAATATCCTCCTTGCAGTTGGGTTGCTTGAGAGTATAAAATGAGATAACGGCAGCAAAGCATCTTTCCCTTTTCAGGACATTCTCGGGATTTCTGGAACTATTTTCATCAAGCCGAAGGAAAGCAGCTGCCACTCAGGATGTTTCCGTTTTCCCATGGACAACATATTGAAGTGTTTTACTAATCACAAGCTTCTTTCTAAAGTTCTGAGAGCTTGCCTGGGCTCTCCTGTTTGGGAGGTAAGGCCAGTACAGGGAAAGTAACTTACTCAGGGTCACACAATCTAGTTCTGGCCCTGGGACTAACATCTCCTGTCACACCAGTGTTCTGTTTGGCAGACCCAAACCATTCTATCTTGGGTTTCCTGGTACTCAAATACACATGCTCCCCAGAAGATAGGAAAATGTGACAGAAGGGCAAGTGAAATAAAAACAACATGGGGTAAAGGTTTTTTTCTTTCTTTCTACATAATCTATTGAGCTCTTTATTCTGCCTCACGAAGGGGCACCCAAACTTACATAAAACAAAAATACATGTATGTCTCCTGCTATTTTTTAAGTGTTGCCTCTGAGAGCTATGTAATTTTTTTTTTAAAGATTTTATTTATTTATTTGACAGAGAGAGACATAGTGAGAGAGGGAACACAAGCAGGGGGAGTAGCAGAGGGAGAAGCAGGCTTCCCCGCGGAGCAGGGAGCCCGGTGTGGGGCTCGATCCCAGGACCCCGGGATCATGACCTGAGCCAAAGGCAGATGCTTAACGACTGAGCCACCCAGGCGCCCCGAGAGCTATGTAATTTTTATTGGCAAGTTTGTGACTTATACTAAAAGACTGAAGTGAGGCTGAAAGGTAATCAGTATCTGTTGAAGATGATATGAGCCAGGTATCATTTAGAATTCCCAAAAGTCAGTTCTCTGAGGTGTACGTTATTATTCCCTTTCAGATGAGGACACTTGGGATCATGATGTGTACCTGCAACTGATGATTCTGCAGGAGCACAGCTGCCTGGCAAATACCGCCATCAGGGCTCTGGAGTCAAACATTACTTTTTTTTTTTTTTTTAAGTTTTGTATCATTTTCCCCAAATGAAATCCTAATATAATTATAATAATAGCTTGCACTTTTAGAGCACTTACAATAGGCCAGGAACTATTCTCAGGACTGTACGTGTATTAAGTCATTTAACCAAAGTAATTTTGTCTTTGTCTTTTCCAAATATATATAAAAAAAAAAAAAAACCAAAAAACATGTTACTTTTGTTTAAAAAAAAGAATATACAAGTATTAAGAATAAAATGAAAATTAAATTTTAAAATGTCACTCCTGTCCCAGGCTCCTTTTTTTTTTTCTCACACCTCGTTGCCAAACCAACCCTGTTCCACAACAGCCAGGGACCAGACTGCAGATGAAATGGAGTCTGGGGGAGGGGCGATGGATGTAGGAGTTCTTAATCCTGGGAGCTGAAGGCACCGAAGTGACCATTCTTAAAAGAAGTAGAAAAGTTTAGTAGCTCCAGAAAAAAGATGCAGCCCCTCCCTAGTAGTCACAGAAAGGCAAATAACATTTTGCCCTCCGGCATAGGCAACAATAACAGAGAATGACAGGCTAGATGTATGGGGGGGAGGGGGCATAGGCGGGCCCACTTCTGCCGCGCTTTTGGTGGGAGTGGAGATTGGGGACCAGAGCTCACTGGTGACGCAGATCTCACGTGACCAGGAGTCGACGTGTGCAGAAGTCCTGCTAGTCTGGTCCTTGTTCCCGTCTGGGTACCAGGTTTCCTTTAGCAGTGCAGACGACGGAGCCTGACGCCAGGGGAAAGAGGAGTCAACTTGTCGGAATTTTGCAGGTTGGTGTCAAAATAGGTGCTGCTTGCGGCTTTCTAGGGTGGGAATGGCCTAGGGCAGAGACTTGAGAGGAAGCCCTGGTCAAAACCATCCCTCCACCTCCCTCCTCCGAGTCTGCAGGAAATGATGACCCTTGGGAAAGGGACTAGGAGTCCCGGGAGAAGGATAAGGAGACCTGTGATAGTTTAAAAATAATCATCCTCTGCCACTTCAGACCGCTTTCCCAAGACCTACCCTACCCCCCCCAACCCCCGCCTCAGTAAAGATAGTTTGGAAATAATCTGCTTTTCCTACTCCCTGTCTGATGGGAAATTCGAGCTAACTTGCACTGTGGGGGCGGGGGGAGAAGTGGGAGAAACAGAAGGTGGGAAAGTTTCATAGCCAAATACCTTAATGAGGAAAAAGGTACTTGGTGCGGGTGGGCCCACCAAGCGCTCGCCCCTCCCCCACCCTCCCCCCTTTTCCAACCTTCCCTCTTCCCCTCCCGTTTTCCGTTTGTCAGCAGGTCTGTCGTTCCTAGCACTACACAAGGCTAGAAAAGGGGAGGAAGAAAGCGATCGGATCAGTACAAGTAGGTGAGGGGAATATTTTAAAGACCCCTGAGGTGGAGGGGGGCGAGGGCGGGACAGAGGTTGTGGGCCCCACCGTTCCTACCCCCGGCCCGTTCTCCCTACCTACTCAGTTCTAGGAGGGCCTTGTATTTTGCCTTGTGCGGAGAGATGGTTGGGGAAGGCCTTGAAAAAGGCTGGAGGGAGGGACGAGAGAGAGGTAAGGAAATGGAAAGTGGAGGTTAGAGCCGCAGGCTCAGGGAAGTCCTGATTGCTGATTAAGTCTCCCAAGTGGAAGATATTTAATGATAGCTCTGAATCAAAGAAAGTAAATGCTGAGACCTCTGTCCAGAGCACTGGTCCATTCACCAAGCCTTTGACTTACGGTCACCTTGCTTCCCAGGAGTAATTGTATTCAAGGAGGAATAAAGCAGGAAAAAAGAAAGGAAGAGAAAAGGAAAGAAGGAAGGAAGAGAGACTCACAAGATGAAACCCTGTCAAAAAATTGAAGGAAAACCAGAAAATGAGAGTGAACCAAAGCTTGAGGAAGAGCCAAAGCCTGAGGAAAAGCCAGAGGAGGAGGAAGAAGAGCCAGAGGAGGAGGAAAAAACAGAAGGAACTTTTAGGGAAAGGCTGATTCAGTCTCTCCAGGAATTTAAAGAAGATATACACAACAGGCATTTAAGCAAGGAGGATATGTTTAGAGAAGTGAATGAAATAGACGAGATAAGGAGAGTAAGAAACAAACTTATAGTCATGCGTTGGAAGGTTAACCGAAACCATCCTTATCCCTATTTAATGTAGTTTGCCTTGATTTTAATTTTTTTCTGATAGTAACATTGTCATAGAGCTTTCTTTTGATTTGCATTTTCCTGATATACCTTCATGCATCTTTCTACTTTTAACTTGTTGCTATTAGTGATTTTAGATGCATCTGTTGTTAATCTTCATCTCATTTTTTATCATATTTTGAACCAATATAAAAGTCTCTGTCTTTTAATAGGAGAGCTTTACTCATTTGTACAAAAAGAGGTTCCTGACAGGATATAAAATGAAAAAAGGTTACTAAGTAATATGTGAATATCATATTTTTGAAAGGAAGAATACATTTGTATATTACATATATGCACAAAGAAACGTGTGAAGGATGAAAGACAAAAAGTATAGTCAGTGGTAGAATTATGAGTAATTTTTTTATTCTGCTTATTTGTATTTTTTCTTATTCCTAGAATGTATGCACATTATTGTTAAAGTAATAAAAGTTTTATAACAAAAAAGAAGTAATCTACAGCACTTAATCAATTTATTTCTAAAGGCACTGGGGGACACTTAATATTTGTTGACAGAATTTTAGAAGCAAAGGTGAACTCCAAGTTACCACAAGACCACTTAGCTAGAAGAATAAATTTTTTATATCTTTTCTCATCTGTAAAATAGAGATAATAATCTCTAAGGGATCATGTGAGGACCAAATAAGGTAATGACTGTGAGCTCTATTTTAACAGGTTTTTTTCCCCCGTCTGCCCATGTAGGATCCCAACTCCCAAAGGCTTTGATTCAGCTATTTGGGATGATGGAGAAACTAGTTCTCACCTGTGCTTAAGAATAAATCCAGGCAACTGTTAGGTGGGTGCCCCCCTTTATGTTCCTTTCCTGCCCCACCTCCCTTTCTTCTCCCCTTGATATTATCATGTATATTGGGTAGTTCTGCCCCTTCATCCAGGCCCCTACCTATCTGTTGCTGATGTTCTGGAATTCTCAAACAGTGAAGCCCAGCATATTTCTTCAGAACCCCCAATTGGCTGAATCCTCAGACTGACCTGCAGAAGTGGGGAGAATGCCCATTTCTTCAGTTTAGACAGATAGTTATGCAGGGCAACTTGGGCCATGGTATCTTGACAGTTTGGGGAATTTTAACCACAGGCCCGAACTTCCCTCATAAGACTCTGACAACAATGGGTCCATTTGGGGATTGGACCAGAAAGCAAGTCTGAGTAACAGATGTTATGCTTTAGTCAGAATTGCTTCTCTTTGAGTCTAAAGATTACGGTTTTATCTTCTGACTGTTTCCTTAGGGTGAGTGATCTCTCCCAGAAGACTGGTGGCAGGCCCTCCTCACCAGTTCAACAGATACCTCTAGGCCTGTGTAAATTTTAAAGGGAGGTTCAAGTGGGATTTGGGGATACTGCCATCCTTACCTGGAAATGTGAAAATGCTATGTAAGACTGTATGTGTATATCTACATCCAAATCTATATATCTATATATGTATCTATATATATCTATGGCTCACAGTTTTTCCAGTTGTGTGTTATTTTATTTTTCCTCCGTGATACTCTTTTTGGGGCAATTCATGACTCCAGACTATTCAAGGTTGCAACAGCCTGATGGATGCTGGTTGGGCTGGATTCCAACTGGAGTGAGATAAGCTTGCAGGGGCTCACTGCCAGTCTTATAAGACAGGATGAATCCAATCCCCTGGTGCTCCGAGGGGCAGTGCTCAGGTAGGATAGGATATAGAAGGGCTCATCCAAGCCACACACCTCTCCAGGGTGGGTCTGACTTTGGTTTCTCTGCTTCAGATTGAAGCAGGCACTGGACTCCCCTCAGCTGATGGCCAGGCTGTCCTGGATATACTTACCTGGAGGATGACGACTGTCCCTGTAGCAGGTCAGAGCACTAGACTTAGTTTCTCCCTTTTTTTCCTTCACAAGGGGGCTTGATGAGAACTTTTTATAGGGAAGAAGACCTCAAAATGGACTAACTAAAAGCATTGGTTGTGACAGTCTGTCCCCGCCATGACTCCTGTAGATGCAATCAGCTTGGGGTTAAAGGAGAGGGCCTGGCGGTGGGTGGGGATGATTTTAGATAGTACCCAAATATATTAAATTGTGATGTTCATGTGTTTATTTGGATGTGTATTAATGAATACTCTGTCTCAGGCAAATGATGATAGTATAGATTTAGCGTGGTATAAAGTTTCCTTTGCAAAAAGGTATTCAAATTAAGTCAGCGAGTCAATTTGAAGACAGACATGAAGTAGAACACAATACTAAGAGCACAGGCGGGGCACAGACAAAGCAAAAATCATCCTAGTGGGAAACATTGCACTAACATAACTGATTTAGGGATAATATTTGGAAACACCTGCCAAGAATTATGCGATCTGAGATTTTACCCTACTTAAAACGTAACAAGTTAACCTGCTGCTGTTTAATGGATACTGGCAGAAGACACTAGAATCCCGGGTCAGAGCCAAAGGACATTATTACTCATGGCAAGAGCCATAGCCAGAGCTTCATATGGGTTTGTATTAGTTTTCAAGTGATCCTCAAGTCCTACGGGGTGACACAGGCCCTTTTATGGATGTCTGCACATGCCGTGCCTTGTGTAACAGGAAAGAAACTCCGTGTGTGTGGAGAGTTCGTTGCTTTCATGGTAAACAGAAGCAAGCCTGCTCTGTATCCAGGGAAAGATATTACCTCATTCGTCCAAGTTGCTTGTTGCAAACACAACTCTGAGACATGGCCTGCCTGCATAAAGAGTGGTCAGGGTCTTACAGGCTTTGTATATGCAATAAAAATGTGCAGGGATGCTCAGGATCCAAGGTGGATTGACTCCCAGTAACAGTTTTCTCTGTGCAGTAAATCTTAATGTGAATGGTAAGCCTTTCCTAACAGCACAAATTTGGATTTATAATTCCAAGTTAAAGTAGATAATCCATTATACGGTAGAGTGTAAACAGGGCATTTGTAACTTTCTAATTTTTACTTAATATATAGGATTTTGAATAAATCTTAATTAACTGGAAAGAACAACAAAGAAACTAAAAGTAAATAATCTAGGAGGAGCTTTAAAGTTACAAGAAGACATAGCTACCATGATGCACAAAATAAAAGGAGAGGAACAAGACGATTATCAGGATGCTAAGGACCGGAGTAATCTCATGCAAAATTTTTCACTGAGAAACTAACAGGAGAGTGTGTGTTTGAAAACCAGCCTCAGATCCCATACCCACATAGTCACCACACCTCTATAAAAGGAAAAGGCAAAAGCCAAGAGAAAAGCTGATTTGTTCCCTCTACAAGGAAAGTTCAAGGTAGGGAAAGGGTTGATGGAGGGTGGGGCCTCTCATAACAGGGACCAAAAGCAGTTATTTGATACTCTGACACCAGCGTTTTGCAAGAGCCTTAGCAAAAATAGCTGAACCATTGGATGGATAATTTAGTTGGGTATGGAGCATCTTTTTGTGTACTTATTGGCCATTTTTACATTTTACTTTGAGCAATGTCTATTCAAATATGTTGCCTGTACCACCCTCCCAGCCAATATTTTCAGTATAGTGTGGGTAAAGAATCTTTAAAGGAATAAGGTAGGTCCGTATATACCTACACATTCACCAGCCATGATTAAAAGAAAAATGAAGAACAGGAGGTATAGTATAAAAATATATACACACACACACACACCCATCCCCACAAATATCAAGATGAAGCCCTTTAGCTCACTAAAGGGAATGATCATGTCTTTTTAAGTGGCATTTTGATATCTCACCATACCTTCTGCTATCTTGTTGTTTAAGAAATATTTTTAAAAATTTATCCTAATGGATAATTCTATTATCCTTGCTTTGTAACTGTCAAAATATTTTCTTGGACTTAGAGTCCTTTTTCCCTTTCATGAACTCTGAGTCCTTTTCCAGATGTATCATTAGCCTACTATTTTTTTTTTCTAAGATTTTATTTAAATTCAAGTTAGTTAACATAGAGTATAGTATTTTAGGAGTAGAATTTAGTGATTCATGACTTACCTATAACCACCAGTGCTCATCACAAGTGCCCTTCTTAAGGCCCATCACCCATTTAGCCCATCCCCCCACCCACCTCCCCTCCAGCAAACCTGTTTGCTCTCTGTATTTAAGAGTCTCTTTTTAAAAAAAAAAAAATATTTTATTTATTTATTTGAGAGAGAGAGAGAGAGCAGGGGGAGGCACAGAGGGAGAGGGAGAGAGAGAGATTCTCTAGCAGACTCTGCTGAGCGCAGACCCCAACTTGGAGCTCGATCCCAGGACCCTGAGATCATGACCTGAGCTGAAATCAAGAGTCAGACACTTAACCAGCTGAGCCACCCAGCGCCCCTATATTTAAGAGTCTCATGGTTTGCCTCCCTCTCTGTTTTTATCTTATTTTATTTTTCCTTCCCTTCCCCTATGTACATCTGTTTTGTTTCTTCAATTCCACGTATGAGTGAGATCATACAATATTTGTCTTTCTCTGACTAACTGACTTCGCTTAGCATAATACACTAGCTCCACCCATGTCATTGCAAATGGCAAGATTTCATTCTTTTTGATGGCTGGGTAATATTCCATTGTATACACATACCACATCTTCTTTATTCATTCATCAGTTGATGGACATTTGGGCTCTTTCCATAATTTGGTTATTGTTGATAGGGCTGCTATAAACATTGGGGTCCTTTGAATTAGTATTTTTGTATCCTTTGAATAAATACCTAGTACTGTAATTGCTGGATCATAAGATAGTTCTATTTTTAACTTTTTGAGGAATCTCCGTACTGTTTTCCAGAGTGACTACACCAGTCATTAGCCTACTATTTAGTAAAAAAGGAAAGTGAAGCTAAGAGAAATTAAGTGTCCTGGCCAAGGTCACCCAGCTATTAAATGAAATGCCTGCCTAAGGTCAAAGCCCTTGCTTCTAATCTCTACTCTGCAACAGTTGATATTTAATAAATAGTAACAACAACAACAACAACAACATCGTGCTTAAAGAATTCCCATTATTTCTTCAAAGCTTCATGCCCTTTTGAGTCCTGATCTTGGTTCCCACAGTTCTCCCTGACTGAAACATTCTCTTAATCACTCTTCACACATTTAGCGTGTATAACCCCTACTCATCCATCTCAGAATAGACGTTACTTCTTCTTTTTAAAACAGCTTTATTGAGCTATAATTCACATACCATACAATTCACCCACTTAAGATGTACAATTCATTGGTTTTTACTATATTCAGTTATTTGCAACTATCACCATAGTCAATTTTAGAGCATTCCCAGGTCAAAACCAAACACCATACCCTTAGCTATGACCCCTCCCCCATGCTTCTATCCCTCCAGGTCTAAGCAAACACTAATCTTTCTGTCTCTACAGATTTTCCTATCTTGGACATTTCATAAGAGTGTGCTTATATAAAATGTGGTATTTTGTGATTGGGTTCTTTTACTTAGCATATGTTTTCAAGGTTCACCAATTGTGTAGCAAGTATGTCTTCTTTCTTTTTATGGCTGCACAATATTCTATTGAATGGATATGCCACATTTTGTTTATCCATTAATCCATTGATGGATATTTGGGCTGTTGCCATCTTTTGCTTTTTATGAATAGTGCTACTATGAAGAGGTTTTGTGAGGACACGTTCTTATTTCTCTTGGGTGGATATCTAGGAATTGAATTGCTGAGTCATACAGTCACTCTACGCTTAATTGTTTCAGGAACTGCCATACTGTTTTCCAAACAGGCTGACCATTTGACATTCCCATCAGCAGTGTGTAAGGCTTCCAGTTTTCCCCATATCCTTAACAGTACTTTTTATTATCTGACTTTTTGATTCTAGCCATTTTAACAGAGGTGAAATGGTATCTCAATGTGGTTTTGATTTGCATTTCCCTGTTGACTAATGTTGATGAGCATCTCTTCCTGTGTTTAGTGACCATTTGTATATCTTACTTGGAGAAACATCCATTCAAATCCTTTGCCCATTTTTAAATTGGGATATCTGCCTTTTTATTATTGAGCTGTAAGTTTTTATTTATTCTGGGTACAAGTTCCTTATCAGATATATGATTTATACATATTTTCTCCCATTCTGTGGTTGTCTTTTCACATGCCTGATGGTGCACTTTGATGCTCAAATGATTTTAGTTTTGATGAAGTTCAATCTAGTCTTTCTTTTGTTGGTCATGTTTTTGGTATCATATCTAAGAACCCTTTGCCATATCAAAGGTCATGAAGATTTACCCCTATGCTTTTTTCTTTTTTCTAAGGTTTTTATTTATTTCTTTGACAGAGTGAGAGAGAGCACAGGCAGGGGGAGCAGCAGGCAGAGGGAGAAGCAGGCTCCCCGCTGAGCAAGGACCCTGGTGTGGGGCTTGATCCCAGGACCCTGGGATCATGACCTGAGCCACAGGCAGACGCTTAACCAGCTGAGCCACCCACGTGCCCCCCTATGCTTTTTTTCTAATGGTTGTATTATTTTAGTTTTTACATTTAGGTCTCTGATTTATTTTTAGTTAATTTTTTTGTATATGGTGTGAGGTAGAGATCTAGTATCATTAATTTGCTAGTTGCTATCTAGTTGTTCTAGCACTATTTTTTTCCATTGAATGGTCTTGGTACCTTTGTTGAAAGTCAGCTGACACATGGTTTTATTTCTGGACTCTTGATTCAATCCCACTGACCTATATGTCTATTTTGTGCCAGTATCACACTATCTTGATTACCGTTGCTTTGTAGTAAATTTCAAAACCAGGAAATGTGAGGGCGCCTGGGTGGCTCAGTTGGTTAAGTGACTGCCTTCGGCTCAGGTCATGATCCTGGAGTCCCGGGATCGAGTCCCGCATCGGGCTCCCTGCTCGGCAGGGAGTCTGCTTCTCCCTCTCCCACTCCCCTTTTGTGTTCCCTCTCTCGCTGTGTCTTTCTCTGTCAAATAAATAAAATCTTTAAAAAAAAAAAACAAAAAACAAAAAACCAGGAAATGTGAGTTGATGTACTTTATTCTTTTCCAAGATTGTTTTGGCTATTTAGAGTCCCTTGCAATGCCATACGAATTTTAGAATCATTCCATCAATTTCTACAAAGAAATCAGATGGGATTCTGAAAGGGATTACGCTGAATCTGTAGATCAATTTGGGGATTATTGCCATTTTAACATATTAAATTTCTCAATTCGTGAACATGAGATTCTTTTTTCCATTTAATTGCTTCTTTTTTTTTTTAATGTAAGCTCTATGACGAATGTGGGGCTTGAACTCATGACCCTGAGATCAAGAGTTGCATGCTCTACTGATTGAGCCAGTCAGACATCCCAAGGTTTATTTTATTTTTATTTTCTTTAGTAATATCTACACCCAATACGGGGCTCAAACTCCCAACCCCAAGATCAAGAGCCACATGCTCTTCCTACTGAGCCAGCCAGGTGCCCCATCCTCATTAATTTCTTTCAATAATATTTTGCAGTATTCAGAGTATGAATTTTGTACTTCCCTTATCAAATTTATTTCTAAATGTTTTATTCTTTTGATGCTATTATAAATAGAACTGCTATCTTAATTTCATTTTCAGATTGTTCATTACAAGTGTATAGAAATGCAGTTGAGTTTTGTATATTGCTTGCACCCTGTAACCATGCTGAAATTGTTCTATTAGTGTATCAGTGGATCCCATAAAACTTTCTATATACAAGATCATGTCATCTATAAATATAGTTCTACTTCTTATTTTTCAATCTGGATGCCTTTTATTTCTCTTTCTTGCCTAATTGCCCTGGCTAGAACCTTCAGTGCAATGTTGAAAAGAAGTGGTGAGAACACACATCTTTGTCTCGTTCCTGATCCTAGGGGTAAGGCATCCAGTATTTCAGCACTAAGTGTGATGTCAGCTGGGTTTTTTTTGGTAATGCCCTTTATCATGTTGAGGAAGTTCCTGATTTGGGGATGTTAAACCAACCTTGCATTCTGGGAGAAATCCTGCATAGTCATGATGTATAATTGTTTTTATATGTTGCCAGGTTTGTTTTCCTAGTATTTTGTTGGAGATTTTTGCATCCATGTTTATAAGAGATTCTGGTCTATAGTTTTTTCTTGCAATATCTTTGTTTGGTTTTGGTATTAGGGTAATACTGGTCTCATAAAATGAGAGGCGTATTCTCTCATTTTCTGTTTTCTTGGAAGAGTCTGTGAAAGATTCTTCTTTAAATGTTTGGTAGAATTCAGCAGTGAAGCCATGTGGGCTTACACTTTTCTTTGTGGGCAGTTTTATTACTACTACTACTACTACTACTACTATTAATTCGATCTCTTCACTTGTTATAGGTCTTTTCAGATTGTCTATTTTTTTCTTGATATAGTTTTGGCAGTTTGTGCTTTTCGGGTAATTTGTCCATTTCACCTAAGTTATCTAATGTAATGCTATACAATATTTCATATTATTCCTTTATAATCCTTTTTCATATCTATAAGGTCAGTAGTAATGACCCCTTCTTTCATTTCTGATTCTAATAAATTGAGTTCCCTCTCTTTCACTTTCCCCTCCCCATCAATCTAGCTAAAGATTTGTCAATATTGTTGACCTTTTCAAAGAACCAGCTTTGGTTTCACTGGTTTTCTCTACTCTTTCCATTTTCCATCTTATTAATTTATGCTCTACTTATTATTATCCTATCTTCTGCTTGCTTTATGTTTAGTTCACTTTTTTGTCCAGTGTTTTAAGGTGGAAGGTTAGGATATTGATTTGAGATCTTTCTTCTTTTTTAATATCAACATTTGAAGCTATATATTTCCCTCTAAGCATAGGTTTAGCTCCATCCTATAAGTTTTGGTATATTGTATCTTAAGATACCAAAGTTCCATTCCATAAGTTTTAGTATGTCCTATGTTGTGTTTCATTTTCATTCATTTCAAAGTATTTTCTGCCTGCCAAAAAGGATTTCCTTTTTGATTTGTTCTTTGATGCGCCATCCATTTAAGAGTGTTTTGCTTAATTTCCAGATATTCATGAGTTTCCAAATTTTTTTTTCTGTTATTGATATGAAATATTCCACTGTGGTCAAAGAACATATCTTGTATTATTTCTAACCCCTAAACTTATCTGTGGTTTGTTTTATGGACTATCACATGGTCTACCATGATAATATTCCATGTGTACTTAAAAGAATGTGCATTCTGCTGTTGTTGGGTGGGATATTCTACATATTTATTAGGTCTAGTTAGTACATAGTGTCCTCAGGTCTTTTATTTCCTGGTTGATCTTCTTCCCATTTGGTCTATTTACTATTAAAAGGGGGTATTAAAGTCTCCCAACTATTACTGTTGAATTATCTATTTCTCCCTTCATTTTTGCCAGTTTTTGCTTCATGTATTTTGGTGCTTATAATTCTCATATATTCCTTATGGACTGACTCTTATCATTATAAAATGTCCCTCTTGCTTCTGGCTTTTGGTCTGGCATGGGAAGAACTTGGAAGCCATTGCTCCATCCTAACAACAAGTAAAACACTGAACAAACTGAAAATCAACAACTGTTTTAAGATCCATTAGAGAATTGAGGCCACCAAGCAAATCATTGTCCCAAAAAAGGAGAGACAGACAGGCAGATATGGAGAATCATAATTTGCTGGAGCAAAATCCATAAACAGAAACTTCTCCAGGAAACCAGTACTGAGGTAGAAAAACCTAAACTACAATTGATAAATTGCCAGAAGTTCAATGGGGGACAAATCTGAGAATTAAAATTCCAGATAAGCCCAGTCTTAGGTGGTGTTCCCCCACTTTTATGAGTTTTACCTCCAGGAGCCCTATGAGGTTCTCACAGTGAATACTCTAGAAAATCCCCTTGTGTTTCTGGCCGGGGGAGGGGAAAATAGCTGTTTTTAAATACATATGGAACATTCTAGTCTTCTTAAGAAGGCTTTCACTCAAGAGCAAATTTCACCAAGCCTAACCTACTAGAATTTTATCAGAGACCAGCTGACGGGGAGGAAGGGAAATATCCAACTCCAACCCCCTCTAGTCAGCCTGTCTCACCTAAGTAAGTGTGGGGTGGGGAACTGAGGAGCACTTATGAAGTCCACAGCCCTGACCATACCCAAATGTTAGGCTCCTCTAATTGCTGACTGATTAATCTATTATTTTCTTTCCTTTTTTTTAAGATTTTATTTATTTATTTGACACAGAGAGACACAGCGAGAGAGGGAACACAGGCAGGGGGAGTGGGAGAGGGAGAAGCAGGCTTCCCGCAGAGCAGGGAGCCCAATGTGGGACTCGATCCCAGGACCCTGGGATCCTGACCTGAGCCGAAGGCAGACGCTTAACGACTGAGCCACCCAGGCGCCCCTAATCTATTATTTTCAATAATGCCCTTGGGCATCAATTGTTCTGCAGACTAATTCAATCAAATTTGAGCTGTTCCAAAGGTCAGTGCTTGATATTTGTTCCAACTCAGGGAGGAGGAGTCCTCCCAACCATCTCCTTCCCTGGATCTTTAAAACAATCTAGCCATCCTACAGTTAACTTGTATTTTCATTGAATATATTAGTCAATTCCCAGTTGCCTCCACCACAACCATCACTGTTTTTAGAGCAACTTGTGGCTTGAACTTCTCCATGGTCTGTTGAAAATTAAGTAAGTTTCATCAGGAAATGTTTGAACCTATATGCTTTATGGCTTTCTTCTTTTCCCAGGCAAAATCTCTGAGCCTGGATTCTGGATCTGGGGGTGAGGACAATGGCACTCTTTTCTCAGAGTGATACTCGTGCTTCAGGAGCTAATATCTCAGTGGAGGCAGGGAGGAAACAGCAGCCTGAGGTCCTCTCAGCTTGCTTCTCAGAGTGCGAAACCATACCTTATGAGCCATGCCAAGAGGGAATAGGGCCCCGGTATTCTCAGTGATGTCACACTCACAGGACAGCCTCCATTCTATCAGTGGGGGCTGGTTGCAAGGAGAGAGCACTCACCTCTCAAATGCACTCACTTGGAGCTTAACCTTACAATATCAGTCATTGGGGCAGGATGAGAAATGCTGACGTCTTCCTCTTCCCAGGAAGAAAGATCCATAGCTGGGAGCTGCAGGAAGAGGATGCTCTATGTTCTTGGCTCATGGTTAGGAGTGCAGTTTGTGCCTCCCCGACCTGGGAGTGAGAAGGTAGGGAGAGGTCTAGGCTCAAATACCACAGACTCTCACTTTCTTACGGATTTTTTAATAGATTTTCTTAAATAGATGTTTCTCTATTTGATATATGCCCTTAAGACCATTTCCAGAGGCTTTAAATTGTTTTGTTTTTATAATTTTCACCAGTTTCACTGGAGAGCAGGTTCACAGAGCTCCTCATGCTGTCATTCCAGAAACTGACCTTCTACACATTGCTTCTTCCTGGAAGACTTCCCTGGCAAATGGATTAAGTCCTCTTAAGTGTTCCAACTGCCCCTTCAGTACTTGCTACACTCTTCCTCTGGTTTCCTCCCATTAAATCATGAGCTCCAAAAGAATATAAAAGCTATATCTGCTGTGTTCTCTTTTATATCTCCAGGGCCTTGCCTGGCACATAGTAGATGCTCAATAAATTATGGTTGAACTAAAAGTATAGTTCTTATATTTTTATTAAGTGGAAAGTCCTATGTCCTTAGAATCACTGCTAAATCGGGGCACCTGGGTGGCTCAGTCATTAAGCATCTGCCTTCAGCTCAGGTCATGATCCCAGAATCCTGGGATCAAGCCCCACATCCGGCTCTCTGCTCTGCGGGAAGCCTGCTTCTCCCTCTCCCACTCCCCCTGCTTGTGTTCCCTCTCTCTGTGTGTCTCTCTCTGTCAAATAAATAAATAAAGTCTTGAAAAAAAAAAAAGAATCACTGCTAAATATGGTAGTGAGATTGAGATGTGAAATGGGCAGGCAGTGCTTAGCACAGAAAAGGGCTTAAACAATGGATGGATAAAAGAATGAATGAGATATAGATTTGGGACTTATTAATAAACAAAACTGAGTAGAGGTTAAGAGCATGGACTTGGGAACTACACTACATGAATCTGAATTCCTGTTCTATCATTTCCTATTGTTGCTTAGCCTTGTTGTCCTGCAATTCTCTTATTTGTAAAATGGGGGATAATATTAGTACCTACCTCGTAGGATATATGCCTGGCATATATCAGCATTTATATAAATGCTGTTTATTTTCTTTTTTAAAAAAGATTTTATTTGTCAGAGAGAGAGAGAGAGAGCACAAGCAGGGGGAGCAGCAGGCAGAGGGAGAAGCAGGCTCCCCAATGAGCAAGTAGCCCAATGTGGGACTCAGTCCCAGGACCCTGGGATCATGACCTGAGCTGAAGGCAGATGCTTAACTGCCTGAGCCCCCCAGGTGCACCCCAGTGCTGTTTATGTTCATCACTATATATGTTTTTAAAAAGTGGGATAATTCTGTACATGCTATTTCATAATGTGAATTTAAAAGAAAAATAATGATTTTTTTCTTCTACTTACCAAAAGGATACATTCTCCTTGAAGATAATTTAGTTGATAGGGGTAATCAACACCTGATGACCAGCATCTGAAATGCATCTTTAATCTCAAAGATGAGGACCACTAAATGGGAAGGGATGAGTGAGGAGCAAGGGCATCAAGTCACTAGGCATAGGTTTCTAAGTATAAAATATGGTACAAGATACTGTCATGCTACTATTGCCTGAGTCTCAGATACATGTTGGGAAATGTAGCCCCTGACTCAGAAGCTGGGGTAGGGGTATAAAGGGGGAGGAGGAAGGGAGAATGGGAAGAGATGTGCCCATGTGTTTGTGACAGAGAGTTTACTCTTTTGTTAGAGATATATAAAAATCATCTGTACTACCAACACATAAAAATTATTGGTTTTACTAGACTTTAAAAATAATTTCTTGCTTATTCTCTTAATTTATTGTAGAATATTTGGAAAATGTGGATCATCATAAATTAGAAGATTTATTATTATGGCTTATCACCCATCACCACAAAAGCCAAAAGCAGTTATAATTAAAATATTAGTGTATTTCTTTTAATTTTAATACAATATGCATAAACCTACAAGGTATGTGATATGTATGTGTATATACACAAATATATAAACAAACAAATAAACAGTATTAACCAAGAAAGCATAGGTGGCTCTATTTCTAGTTCTGCCACTATCTTCTCTGATAAACTTAGGCAAGCCTCTTAATTTTTCTCAGTTTCCCAATTTCTAAAATAGCCTCTTGAATGAAAATAATTCTAAGGTTGTTGTAGCTTTTTTTAAAGATTTTATTTAATTATCTGAGATAGAGAGCAGAGTGAGAGAGAGAGAGCATGAGAGAGAGAGAGAGCAGAGGGAGAGGGAGAAGCAGACTCCCTGCTGAGCAGGGAGTCCCGATGCAGGGGCTCGATCCCAGGACCCCGGGATCATGACCTGAGCTGAAAGCAGACACTTAACTGACTGAGCCACCCAGGCGCCCCAAGGTTGTTCTAGTTTTAACAATACATGATCTGTGAAAGCTTAGGACTCCTAGTGATACTAGCAGTATCATACTCTGTATATCCAAATCATACTCTGTAATATAAATCATACTTTGTAAATCCAAGATTAGGCAAAGGCATAGAAAACATGACTATAAAATCTAATGTTTTATAAGCCTACTAATCCATTCTTTTGGCCTCACAGTTTATTTTGTTCTATTTCCTATCCTTTCTGATGACTTTGCACATCAGTACCCAATCAGTACACAGGTGGATAATTGTAGACAAACATCCTAAACTTTTTTCTAGTAAAAATTAATTTCTTAGGGGATGCCTGGGTGGCTCAGTTGGTTAAGTGTCTGCCTTTGGCTCAGGTCATGATCCCAGGGTCCTGGGATGGAGTCCCGCATTGGGCTCCTTGCTTGGCAGGGAGCCTGCTTCTCGCTCTGCCTGCCGCTTCCTTTGCTTATGTGCTCTCTCTCTTTCTCTTTGACAAATAAATAAATAAAATCTTTAAAAAAATTAATTTCTTAGAAATCCTTAAGGTAGGAAAAATACTGCTGGAACAAGGCTGTTGAAATTCCATTTTAGGTCCTACTCAAAAATTATTTTGTACTTGATAATTGTAATCAAACAAGTGTCACTTAACATATTGACTGCCTTGTCTAGCTGCAGGGTAAAAAAGGGATTGTAAGAGGCACATACCAGTAAGGTGTGTGATGGTTTTAAAACATGGCTACCAATTATTTGGCACTCCTTCCATCAAAAGTTGGAATCTATAGTCCCTCCCCTTGAATCTTAGAAGAGGACTTATGATTATTTTGACCGGTGGAGTATAGAATTTGATTCTGTGTGACTTCCAAGGTTTGATCATAAAAGGCCATATAGCTTCCACCTTGTTTACAGGGAAGATTTGCTTTAAAAGCCCTGAGATGGCCATGTTGGACAGGCTACATATGGGAACTTTGGTTGATAGTCCCAAATGAACCGGTCCCTAAGCCATCTCAGTCTCAGTTGTTCCAGGATCCAGCTGTTTGAGTCATTTACAGCCTTTCCAGGTACCCTCAGCCAAGCCATCGTAGCTGAGGCTGCAGACGTCCTGAAGCAGAGAAGAGTAGTCCCTGATATGTACTTTCTGAATTTCTGACTCACAGAATCTGTGAGCATAAATATCAGTTGTAGTTTACACCAGTGAATTTTGGGAGAGTTGTTACCCATCAGTAGAAACTTGGAAGAGCTACATGTTATGCTGCAGGTGCTAGCCACAGGCACACAACAGTCATGAAGCCAATGTGTTATCAAGTCAGTCAAATGGAATTGGGCAAGTGTGAGAAAAGGTGAGAAAACAAATGCAGAGTTTTAACTTAGCAGTTCATTTTGCGGGGGAGAATCACATACATTTTTGTATTTCTGATATCTCTTGAAAAAGAGAAGGAATATTTGGCAACCTTGGGCCTGAATCGCCTAACAATAATTGGCAAGATGTAAGCAGAGGCTGTCCCATATTGCTAGAGCATGTGCTCTCCAGTTTAACCAGATTCCTGCTTAGCTGGTTTCACTCACATATATGTTACTTGTGACCATGTGAGTTGCAATCCTTGAACCAAAAGGGTCTACTGGGCACTAGGACCTTGCTAGGTGCTAAAATTGTATTATCAGTGGAATTTACATGGGACTAGCAACAGTAAGGCAAGGTAAAGTCATCTCATGAACACTGATATGTAAGTTTCCTGATATTCCTCTAAGTTCATCCCAGAGTCTACGGGAAGGTAGGAATGGTACTAGCTAAAATCTGAAGCTAGAAGGGTCAAGTGAATTCTCTTGGCCCATACATAGTCCAGCTCAATTAATCACTTTAGGAAACTATACAGGACAGAACTTCTTTTCCACCAGAGTCTTAAACAACAGGAGTGAGTGGCCATGGGTCTCTGGTGTCTCAAGATATCATCTGCAGCCCCTGAAATAAAGAAAAGCTCTCTAATAGATAATGAAGTGCTGAATATTTGTTGCTTTCACATTCAGACATCTTAGCCTTATAGCTATGTTATTATTTCAGACTAGATCTCTTGAATGAAATATATTATCTCCCAAATGTTCCAAATTCTTACAGGAACACACTTAAAATTTCATCGGGTCCATTCTCCATTCTCAAAGTTATTGGCATCACAGTTATAATGGCCATAACTTATAGGGAAGTTAGAGTAGGCATAATTTCTTATATTCTTAACACTTCGTTTCAATTTGTTAATAAGTGCTTAAATTTAGAGAAAAAGAGAGAACTATAGTAAGATTGCAGCAATGAAGCCTCAAGAAGACACCCAGAGAACTACTCTAGGCTGGAAGAGAGATACCCACACCCACAGAGCCTACCAGGTCTCAGACCACCATCTCCCAAGCCTGGAATTCACACAGGAGGAGATAATGAGAGAAAAAGAGGATAATAACTACAATCCAACTGGGTGTATTTCCAGCCAAATACATGTGAGCTATGTCATGGCAACATGCAAAAAGATTTCAGCAAAGAGCTTCCTCTGATGGGATACTAATCTGACATCTCCACGGTTCGATTAAGGGATAACTAGTTAAGGCAAAATTACACAACAGGTTTTTTTCCCAGTAGCTGTCTCAGTAGTGCTCTTTCTGTCAAGCCCCTCCCCCTCTTTCTACTGGGCAATGGGCTTCTTTAACTACATCTCAATCCTGTTCCCCAACTTTTTAGTCACTTTTGCTTATTAAAATAGTCTCTGTTGGACTGTTAAAAATTTGGTTCTAGGTATTTTAAAATGCAAATCTCAGTTGTAATTTAGAATACTCCTTATCCCTCTGGGAGATCTATATCAATATCCTCTATATCTATCTATCTACATTTATATCCATAGATAGAGAGATTGATTGATTGATTATAAGGTCTTGACTCCCATAATTATGGAGGCTGTGAAGTCCCACAGAGTGCTGTCTGCAAGCTGGACAGCCAGGGAAGCCAATGGTATAGTTCCAAGGCCTGAGATCTGGAGAACTGGTGTATAGATGCCAGTCTTAGTTAGAAGTCCTGAGAACCAGGAATACCAAGGGCAGAAGAAGATCAATGCCATAGCTCAAGCATTCAGGCAGAGAGCAAATTCAATCTTTCTCTGCTTCTCTGTTCTATTCAGGATTAGATGATGCTCACCCACATTGCGGAGGGCCATCTGCTTTACTCAGTTCACCAATTCACATACTAACCTCTTCCAGAACACCCTCACAGACACACCCATAAATAATGTTTAACCAGATATATTTGCATCCTGTGGTTTAGTTGACACATAAAATTAACCATCATACCCTCCTTCATTGTGTTTACTCAGATGATTTGAGAGTTTGGAGGATGGGGACACAAAAACAATTCTTTATCAGACTACCTAGTGTAAGACTGCTGTCCCTGTGTGACTAATCACCACTGAAGCTCAAGTTTAATTTCTATAGAGCCTGCTGATAAGGACTCACATGCAAGCAGCTCCCTCAGGTTTTGCTAGCACCTTGGAAAACTGGGCCATATCTTGCATGTGACTCCTAGTTGATGACCCTCACAAGGCATTCCTGTGATTCATAGGTCTCTTTGCCTTACTCTAATAGTTTCTGGTAAGCCTATATCTCAATAAATCCCCTCCCCAGTTCCAACTCCAGTGCCTATAGGCATGGTATGATTTATTTCTCATGCCTCTCCAGAATTGAGAACTTAGGTAGGGGTTCAATCCTAGCTCTTTTCCACCTGGCCATACCACCACATCATCTCCTTAAAATGTTCTTTCCAGGATTCTGTAGCTTATAGGTAGCTCAAAATCCCAGTGGTAAAGCAGATATCCAGCAGAGGAATAAGAAGGAAATCTTACCATCTTGTAGATATCCCTAAACTTGATGTACAATTCTTTTGGGATCCCACTCCCTTGGCTTTGGGGAAGGGAACCAATCAAGTGCCACCATCTACCATAATTACAGGAGATACGGAGAGGGGATAGGTTCTTTCCACAAACACTACACTTCCTAAAATGTGAACCTAGTCTCTTCTTTCCCAGTACTACACTCCCCTTCTATCATTTTGGGGTAAGAGCCACCAAACTAGTTCATTCTCTCTCTGTCCTTGGGGGCACATGAGTCCCAAACTAAGACTCTTTTGTCTTTCTAACTCAGCCTTGGGAAATTTTAAATTTTCTTCTCAACAGGTTGCTACCTGTCTCCAACTCCTCAGACAACTCCAAGACCAAGAAAAGATCTCAATCAACAACTCAAAACATGTTAGTAAAGATAACATCATTTCCAGGACATTTTTCACCTATTTTTAAAACATCACTTCATTACAACCAACCACCTATATAGCATAATATCTGATCTGGAAAAATATACAAATGTATATTTTTATCCAAGAAAATTTGGTAGTGTCAAACAAAAGACTTACTCAAGATGGGTCAAAAAGACAACAGCAAAGCATTTAGCCACTGTGAGAAATAAAAATCCTCTTGCTAAACTTTATATTCAATAGTTACATCATAATGGTTTCCTACTTTCAAGGGATTCTTTCTAGGTAATTACTAATTTTCATAAAAGTTTTTTTTTTATTGCTCTAAATTCAGTCCCCTGAATGAAAAGCAACTAGTTAACCTCAGTAGTGGATGCATTCAGTCAACAAATATTCACTAATCACCCACTTTGTACAAGGAACTTTATAAGTCATTGGGTATGCAAAGCAGAATAAAGCAGATATGTTTTGGGCCCTCATGGATTTTCTTTTCTTTTTTTTATTATATTATGTTAATCACAATACATTACATCATTAGTTTTTGATGTAGTGTTCCATGATTCATTGTTCGCATATAACATCTAGTGCTCCATTCAATACGTGCCCTCTTTAATACCCATCACCAGGCTAACCCATCCCCCCACCCTAAAGACAAGTGGATTTAGCTAAGGAAAGAATTATGATCTGCTTACTTTTCAAATCTTGTTAGAAACCATCTAATAATGGTAAAAAAGAGTCAACTTTTATTGAAGATTTATTAGGTTCTATGGTAAGTACTTGATATGTGTAATTTACTTCTAACAAAACCCCTGTTTCACAGAGGAAGCACAAAGACCTTGATAAGTAATTGATGCAAAGCCACATTTCAAATAAGTAGCAGGTATGATTTAAACCCAGACATTCTGATACCACAGCTCATGCTTTCAATCAGCATCCTTTCAGCCAATGTCATTAATAAATCTGTATGAAGAGTTGTGAACTGTGAAACAGAATCCAGGAATCACTATTCCTTTAAAAGACAATTTTGGGTGTGATTATGTAATTTGAGCTTTTGAAACTTGTTAAAAAGAGAACCACAGGCCCCAAAGGGCATCACTTAGGTTAAGGCCCCAAGTCAGTAGTAAACCAAGAGTTAATACCTAATCTAACCGCAGTTTTGACCCCCTAGGAATGTAACCTTTAACCAGTCAGTCAGGAATTTTCTGGTCAGCACCAATAAGGTAATCTGTCACACGGGCCCTCTTCATTCCTCCAAAGTAAAATCAAGAAATTCATATACTAAGACCCATTTGTCCCCAAATGAAGGTGACTTCAGGTGAAATAATCCTTTTTTTTTTTTTCTGTTTATGACTTCCTTGTACTGCCCTTAAAAACCTTTCCTTTTCTGTAGCCTATTAGAGCTCCCCTCTACTTGCTAGATGGGATGCTTCCTGATTCATGGATCATTTAACAAGCCAATTAAATCTTCAAATTTACTTGGTTGAATTTTGTTTTTTTCACAAGCTACATATCAAAATACCTCCAAAACATAAAAACCTCAAACTATGTATGCACTAGGCATATATTCTTTCTTTATTCAATGTCCCAGCTAGTTTAACAGGGTCAGAGATTACACAGGAGTTTGGAACCAAAACCAGAGGCAGTAAACATTTGTCTGGCCTGTCTTGACTCAGTGCATACAATTCTTTTGGTTCCTTTATCACAACCAATATCTAGTAAGTATTTTTTTATATTAAATGCCACTTTCCTAAAGACATCTGTTTTCTAACTGTGATAAAATTTGTTAACTTACTCCAAGGTGGAGAAAGGAACATTTACTCAATTCACTCAAGGTGAATTTCAGTCTCAAGTTTAGTTGCTTCATATACCCCCTGCTTATTTTCTTTTTTTAAATTTAAATTCAATTAATTAACATATACTGTATTATTTGTTTGAGGGGTATAAGTCTGTGATTCTTATCTTATATAAGACCCAGTGCTCATTACAACACATACCCTCCCCAATGTCCATCATCCAGTTACCCCATTCCCCCATCCCCCCTCCCCTCCAGCCCACCCTCAGTTTCAAGGGATTCCTAAGATTAAGAGTCCCTTATGGTTTGTCTCCCTCTCTGGTTTCATCTTGTTTCATTTATTCCTCTCTTCCTCTATGATCCTCTGCTTGTTTCTTAAATTCCACGTATCAGTGAGATCATAACCCCCTGCTTATTTCTAATATTTTTCTCATTTACATCAAAAGGCAGATGGCTGTGGAACTAACTTCTGCATATTGTATACTTCCGATCATTCTAAGAAGATATTTGTAGGGGTGGTTTGGAAAGTTTGTAAAGGAAAGCAGGGAGTAAAAAAGGCTCCTTTTCTCCAAAGACCATGGTATCAAAAACATCACAAATTTACATTAAATGGCCAATATCTGACAACTGGACTTCTCCCTAAAGATTTACTTTACAGATCGTTTTGAAAATACCAACTGTGTACATAAAGGTGCCTCTTTTTTCAAAATAGAAATTTGAAACAAGCTAGTATGTTTCAAGAGGGATGTTAATGTGTGGAACTCAGAAAATATTTTCTGTGTTATACAGGTGAATATAATGAGTAAATGTGGCTTTTTCATCCCGCAAGATGAAGCGTTTCTTTCAAAAGTGAAATCTCGCAACTGTTAATTTTTTGAGGCATGCTGATTTTTTTTTTTTTTAAAAAAGGAAATAAAAGAAATTCTTTGGAAGAATTCACTCTGTCTCCTGGCCTCTTTCCGACAAGTCCCCTGCTCCCACCCCACCCCAGCCCTCATTCTAAATTTCCTGGGGATCTGAATTCAGGGGACGCAGTGGCAATGGTGGCGGTGCACTTGAGGGTGGGTGGGGGAAAGAGGGGGTGCGGCCAGCGAGAAGGGGAGAGAAAGCAGAACTGGACAAACTCAAGGCCCGGGGCGGGAGTGGGAGGAGTGGAGGGTGTTGCAGACCTTCCCGGGTAACCAGAGAAGGGTAAACTCCAGCCGCAGGGAGGAGAGGACCAAGCTGAGTGACAGGGCGGTGCGCGCTGGGGCTCAGCGCAGAAGCAGGCGGAGGGGGTTGCCTGCGCTTGTGCGTGAGGCGAGGGGTGGAGGCAGGCACTCCCGCCGCACAAACCGCTGGAGTTGGGGGGCGAGCGCGTTGGTGACGCGGGGCCCTCACGTGACCTGGAGCTGCAGAGCGACGCAGCCTTCGGTGCAGTCGTCACTCCCGTCTGGGTACCGGCTCCCCGCGGTCCTGCGCCTGGCGGGCTGGCATCGGGCCCGAGGAAAGCGGAGCAGGTAAGGGCTCCGGGGCCGCGCGCCGAGGCCAGGTAGGCAGCTGTCGGCCTACCCCGGAGGCCGGCGCAGGGGGTCGGCGCAGCGGGTCCCGGGCAGCTTTCTCCACACCCAGCATTCTTGGGCACATCAGTAGTGGCCCCCTGGGGTGGGGGTGCTGGGGCGGCCGTTGGGGGGGCAGCAGAGCAACTAAGAGCGACTGGAAATCACCCCCAAGTTCCTACAGGAAAATGGTGAACCTCCGGGGCAGGATGGGGGGGCTAGGTGTGAGGGCGGGAATGCAGATGGGGGGCGGCCGGGGGGGCCGGGACCCGGAAAGGACCCGGAAAGGACCAGGTGGTGGCCGGTCGGCGCCAAGCGCTTCGCAACAGTCTCCGCTCCCTCCACGCCGGCCCTCTGCAGGTCTGCGGGTGTAGGTGTCAAGTGTCGTGGCGGCGCACTCACGGCGAGAATCGGGAGAAGGAGGAGACAGCAAGGATAGGCCCAGGTCGGTGCGGGGGACAGTGGAGGGGGGGCGGGTGCAGAGCCCAGTTTGAGACCCCCCCTCCCATCTACCTCATCCACCCCATTCCCCTGCCCCCCAGTCCTCCATTTTGGTGCCTGCGGAGCTCGGGGAAAGAATCCTGGGAAAGGAAAAATGGTGGGCTTCGGGGGAGGGAGGGAAAAAGAGAGAGCTGGAGGGAGGGGCTCGATTCGGAGGCCCCCTAGAGGACGCCTGAAGCTCCTAAGGTGGGAAAAAAAATAAAATTTACAAAACCTTAGATATCAGAGCTCTGAATCCTGCTGGTCAGTGCACCAAGCATTCAGTCTCTCTCCTTGCCTTTGTCTTACTTGTGTTCAAAGAAAAACAACCAGGAAAAAAAAAATCTCATGGCAAATATCCACCAGGAAAACGAAGAAATGGAGCAGCCCATGCAGAATGGAGAGGAAGACCGCCCTTTGGGAGGGGGAGAAGGCCACCAACCTGCAGGAAATAATAGACGGGGACAGGCTCGCCGACTTGCTCCAAATTTCCGATGGGCCATACCCAATAGGCAGGTCAATGATGGGATGGGTGGAGATGGAGATGATATGGAAATGTTCATGGAGGAGATGAGAGAAATCAGGAGAAAACTTAGGGAGCTGCAGTTGAGGAATTGTCTGCGTATCCTGATGGGGGAGCTCTCTAATCACCATGACCATCATGATGAATTTTGCCTTATGCCTTGACTCCTGCCATTTTCCATGAGATTAATACTGTGATTCAACACTGTTTTCTTTTTCCTTGCATTTTCCTGATATACCTTTACTGATTCGTTTGCTGTGAACCTTATGTAATTTTCATGTGTCAGGTGGGTTCTGTGTTACCAGATTCCAATCGAAGATTGCCTTGGCACCCAGTCTAAGTTTCTGTCAACAGTAGAGTCACCCAGTTGCATGAAAAAGTGTAAAGTTAATAAAGCAATTAAAAAGCAACCTATACATTTATTATTGTCTCATTTAAAAGCATATGTATATATTATATGACCCCCCCAATCAGAAATAAGATGTCTCAGGGTGTTAATTGGGTACCATTTCTCTGTAGTTGGATAATATGTGACTTTTTTCTTCTTCTTATGTGGAGTTTTAGAAGCAAAAACAATTTTTCAAGGAGTCCAAATATAGTACAGGTATATAATACTGGTTCAACAAACTTTAAGAGTGAACTTTAAGAATTTTCCAGTTTTGGGGCGCCTGGGTGGCTCAGATGGTTAAGCGTCTGCCTTCGGCTCAGGTCATGATTCCAGGGTCCTGGGATCGAGTCCCGCATCGGGCTCCCTGCTCCGTGGGAAGCCTGCTTCTCCCTCTGCCTCTCTCTCTCTCTATCTCTCATGAATAAATAAATAAAATCTTTAAAAAAAAAAAAGAATTTTCCAGTTTTAAGTGGAAGAATAAACCCTTTATTACAGATACATTCCTTTTATTTATTTTTATTTTGTTTTTTAAAGATTTTATTTATTTTTACAGAGAGAGAGAACAAGCAGGGGGAGCAGCAGAGGGAGAGGGAGAAGCAGGCTCCCTGCCGAGCAGGGAACCCAATGCTGGACTCCATCCCAGAAACCTGGGATCATGACCTGAGTCGAAGGCAGATGCTTAACCGACTAAGCCACCCAGGTGCCCCGAGATACATACCTTTTAAATTTTTTTTTTTTTAAGATTTTATTTATTTGCGAGAGAGAGAATGAGAGACAGAGAGCATTAGAGGGAGGAGGGTCAGAGGGAGAAGCAGACTCCCTGCCGAGCAGGGAGCCTGACGTGGGACTCGATCCCGGGACTCTGGGATCATGACCTGAGCCGAAGGCAGTCACCCAACCAACTGAGCCACCCAGGCGCCCCGATACATACCTTTTAAAAGTCAATTTTCTTGGGGCGCCTGGGTGGCTCAGTCGTTATGCGTCTGCCTTCGGTTCAGGTCCATCCCAGGGTCCTGGGATCGAGTGCCGTATCGGGCTCCCTGCTCAGGGGGAAGCCTGCTTCTCCCTCTCCCACTCCCCCTGCTTGTGTTCTCTCTCTGTGTCAAATAAATAAATAAAAAATCTTTAAAAAAAAGTCAATTTTCTTTTCTGTGAAATGGGGAATAATGCTTACCTTACAGGGCAGCTGAGTGGAATAGATGAGGTGTGGAACTGTGTTGGGCTGCCTACTATGCAACTCCATCAGGTACTTGGGAAGGACCAAAGAGAGTTTTCACCTATGTTTACATTTTGTCCAAAGGGCAAAAATAGTTGGCTCCCACCTTGTCATTTCTTTGATATTTGCAGTACTTCTCCCCTGATCTAGTGCCATGTCAGCTAGGCATACTTAACCTTCTTCTGGGTTCTGATTCTGTTTTCATTGCTGATGTGAGTCCTCAAGGTAGCAAAAACCCACTGATTTCTCTTGAGTCCCTGGTGAGGTAAACCCTGCTCCTTTGACTACTGTCTGGAAACTCTTTTCTCCCCCCTTTAAAGTTATATTTATCCAAGTGAGTACCACTCCCACAGTTCTTGGTCTTTTGTTGGTTCTAACAAAATAGCCCTTTTTGGTATTATTTTTGTGCTCCTCTTCGGAGAATTCAGACTTCAATGCGCTGGGGCCTAGCTCAGGAGATATATCTAGATGTCTCACCATGGTGTGTCTAGAATTCCACTACTTCAAACCTCCCAAACACAAACAGGCTGAAAGCTTTGTTTTGCCTGTGTTTTTACCCTTTGGGGGGATTTTCTCAAAAGAGAGTCTGGGCAGGCTTACCCAACCAGTTTAACAGACTTACCTAGAAGATGTCCAAATTACATTAGGGAGACACATTTTAAAGCTGAAACACTCCCATTTTTATCCCTTCCACACCTGAAACATGAAATTGCTTTGTAAGTTCTTAAAAACTATATTATATGTTTAAAAAAAAGAAAATAGCTGGAGGGGAAGAATGAAGGGGGGGAAATCGGAGTGGGAGACCAACCATGAGAGACTATGGACTCTGAAAAAGAAACTGAGGGTTCTAGAGGGGAGGGGGGGTGGGAGGATGGGTTAGCCTGGTGATGGGTATTAAAGAGGGCACGTTCTGCATGGAGCACTGGGTGTTATATGCAAACAATGAATCATGGAACACTACATCAAAAACTAATGATGTAATGTATGGTGATTAACAACATAATAAAACTATATTAAATATTTGGCATTAAAATTTTTATCTGAGTGCATGCCCTTCTTATGACAATAATTTTGTCTTAATCATCTTGGAGCTCAGTTTTTAGTATAGTGCCTGACATAGCAGATAATTATTCATTTTGATTGGTTAACTATAATGGAGTTAGGAGCCCAGCTTAATATTGTTCCTAACTGACTGTCCTTAATCAAGTATACTGAGGCAAGTAACTACTTGGAAAGTACTACCTTTACTTTCCAGAGGAAATGGCAAGAAAAGTCTCTAACCCAAAATCTTTAATTTCTTCTTTTTTTAAAAGATTTTATTTATTTATTTTAGAGAGTGAAACCAAGCCAGGAGGAGAGGCAGAAGGGGAGGGAGAGAATCTCAGGCAGACTCCGCACTTAGCATGGAGCCTGATGCAGGGCTTGATCTCATGACCATGAGATCATGACCTGAGCTGAAACCAAGAGTTGGTCACTGAACTGACTGAGCCACCTAGGCACCCCCAAGATCTGTAATTTCTTTTAAAAACCTTTTATATACCAGCATTTATGTAAACACAGACCTCTTACTTGCATCATAATTACCTAGGGAGAATGTTAAAAATGCTGACACTTGGGTGCTCTTCCCACTTTCAACCCCCATTATCACCTCTTGAATCACCTGATCAGGAACTACTGTTTTGACAGTTCCTCAGGTGATTCTGATGCATCTGAGTTATGACAACATAGGCATAGAGAAACACTAGCAGTGATTACAGCATTTTACAGTGTGATCTAAATTACCTTGCTTATTGATAATACAATGAATATACCTTTCCAAAATTAGATTGCATTAAACAATCAATATATATCTATAAACTAGTACTGCTTATCTTTCAAAATATCCTATTAAATTAATGCATTATTATGAATCTCTTATTAACAAGTATATAATAATTATGTTATTAAATAAGCTAAGCATTATCATTTCTTTTTTTAAAAGATTTTATTTATTTGACAGAGACACAGCGAGAGAGGGAACACAAGCAGAGGGAGAGGGAGAAGCAGGCTTCCCGCCGAGCAGGGAGTCTGATGTGGGGCTCAATGTGAGGCTCGATCCCAGGACTCTGGGACCATTACCTGAGCCAAAGGCAGACGCTTAATGACTGAGCCACCCAGGTGCCCCAGCATTATCATTTCTGTGCAAGCGTATGCCCTTTTACACCAATGATTTTGTTTTAATCACCCTGGAGCTCAGTTTTTTGTATAGTGCTTGATATAGTAAATATTTATTTTATTTTATTTATTATTTTTTAAAAGATTTTATTTATTTGAGAGCGAGAGAGAGAGCACGTGAGCACGGGGTGGAGGGGCAGGGGGAGAGGGAGAAGCAGATTCCCCGCTGAGCAGGGAGCCCCATGCAGGTCTCCATCCCAGGACCCCAGGATCATGACCTGAGATAAAGGCAGATGCTTAACCAACTGAGCCACCCAGGTGCCCCACAGCTTCTTGAACATATGCAATTCAGTTATAATAACTCTTTTAATGTCCTTGTCTAATTTTACCATCTTTCTCATATCTCGGTCAGTTTTGATTGATTTTTCTCCTCATGATGGGTTAGATTTTCCGGCTTCTTTGCAGGCCTGGGAATTGTTTGGATGTCAGACATTGTTAATTTTAACTTTTGAGTGCTAGATATTTTTGGATCCCTGTAAATATATTGGTTTTTATTCTGGGACAGAGTTAAATTACATGTGAACAGTTTGATATTTTAGGTTCTTGATTTTAATCTTCGTAAGGCTGGACCAGAGTAGTGTTGAGGGTTAATTGTACTCCACTAATGAGGAAAAATCCTTCTGAGTACTCTATCTGATGTCCCATGAATTATGAAGTCTTCAAGTCTGGCTATTAGGAACATATAGTGTTCCTAAACATGTGTGAACTTAAATTGTTCCCTTTAATCTTTTGGGGGTGGTTCTTTTCTTGGTGTGGGGTAGTTTTCTCACAGGCATTTAATGATCAGTACTCAGATAATTACTCAGACGAGATTGGGTATGCTCAGGGTTGTATGGTCCTAGACTACTCAGATAGTTATTCAAAGAGGACGCTGAGCAGATCATTGAAATTCTTTCTCTGTGAGCTCTTTTCTTTTTGATACTCTGCCCTGCAAACTCTAGCAGCCTTGACCTCCCTAGTTCCTAATTTCTTATCTTGATCTATGGAATACCACTGGGCTACCCCTGGATTCCCACTCCTTGCACTGTGGCCTGAAAACTTTCTCTGGGAAGTAGGCTGGGGCAATCATAAGAATAACCTCATTTGTTCCCAGTCTCTCAGGGATCACAGATCTCGTTGCCCAATGTCCACTCTTTTGAGAAGAGTTGGTTCATAAATTTTATCCAGTTTTATAGTTGCTTCAGATTGGAAGGTAATTCCAGTCTCTGTTACTCTGTCCTATTCAGGAGTAGAAATACTGGTATGTCTTGAATAAATGTTTAATGTGGCCATTATGACTCTGGAGATCCTCATCCCCCAACCCAGTTCTACCCTTGACTAAAGAATTTCATTCTTTTCATTCATGTCACTTCTCTAGAGGCAAAGACTTGCATTTCTCAAGGAGTGTAGCAGGGGCAGGATGACACAACAATTTAAAACATGAACAAAAATTTTGCATCATATTGTAAAAGAAAATTTGCATCAGATACTTGTTAAAAAACAGCAACGAAGACTTAAGATTATTGCAATAGGGATCAAGACTGTTGCCTAGAGGGGAGAGATTGAACTCAATTCCAATTTTAGTATATGTGCTGCCGAAGCGAGCACTTGAACTCAGTTCCAAATACAAGGACAGCTGGGAACTTACGGCCAATGGGAAGGGTGAGAGAGAGGATGGAAAATTATGAAGAATAGTTTGATTAAGTATCAAGGTGGGGAAACAGCAACTTGATTAGATATCAAGCTTAATTGGATATTAAGGTTGGGGGGGGGATTCTTGATCACTTGGCTAACCAGAATTCCTTGTTAAAACAGCTTTGCAGACCAAGACCAGGACCAAGGACAAGACCTAGTAGAAAGAAGGCTCAGAGGAGTCCGTCTAAAGTTTTGGTCTAGGGGGGAATCCTTGTCAGAATGTACCAGTGATTTTTGAAGCATGGCACACAGACTTCTTGCTTTAGAATTTCCTCTTTTGCTAACAATGCAGACATAGGCACCTCTTCCCCAGATTCCATGAATCAAACATACTTCCAGCTGGGCCCCCAAATATGCATTATTATCATGCTCCCCTGAAAAATTCTAAAGCACAATAAGAGACTGAAGAACCACTAGTAATGGAGTAGAAATAAAATGCTGATACAAACATGCCTAGAAAAAGAATGCAAAGAAATACATAAAAATGTCAGAGATCCTAGCAATGTGTATATAACATGACCTAAATTGTCTTTTTTTTTTTTTTTTTAAGATTTTATTTATTTGACAGAGAGAAACACAGCAAGAGAGGGAACACAAGCAGGGGGAATGGGAGAGGGAGAAGCAGGCTTCCGTCTGAGCAGGGAGCCCGATTTGGGGCTCGATCCCAGGACCCTAAGATCATGACCCAAGCTGAAGGCAGACGTTTAACGACTGAGCCACCCAGGCGCCCCAAAATTGTCTTATTCTATATTAGGCTCTATTTTTAAAAATCTTTCAACATTTCTCACATGGGGATACATCATAAAATAGATGTGTAGATTTTATGTGATGGTTTTATTTTTATCTCAAAAAAGTATTTGAATCAATGGTGTATGTTACAGATCTTGTAATCTAATAATCAAGAAAGTAAGGTGTGTAAATATATATGGGAACAGAAAATATATTTGAAATGTTTCTAAGTTCAAGGAAAATGAAAAACTCAAAGATCCAAGAAGCCCTCTGAAACTACGTAGGAAAACACAAATAAAAATAAGACCACACCAAAGCATATAATGACAAAATATCTGAAAACTAGTAATAAAGAGAAAATCTTAAAAGAAGCTGGAGAAATATGTCATAACATGTAAAGGAAAACAAAGATAAAAATCACCATATGTGGATTACTTATCAGAAACACTGCCAGTGGGACACCTGGGTGGCTCAGTCAGTTAAGCATCTGCCTTTGCCTCAGGTCACAATCCCAGGGTCCTGGGATCAAGTCCCACACTGGGCTCCTTACTTGGCAGGGAGCCTGCTTCTCCCTCTGCCTGCCGCTCCCCCTGCTTGTGCTCTCTCTTTGTCTCTCTCTCTGACAAATAAAATCTTTTAAAAAAGTACAATAGAAAGCCAGAGTACAATGGAAAGATATTTGAAGTGCTAAAAACACAGTCAAACTAGAATTAGATATTCTGTGTAAATATCCTTCAAAATAATGACCAAATACTTCAGTATTCAACAAAGCTTTAAAACAGTTTGTTGCCTGTAGACCAGCAATATAAGAAATATTTTTTAAAATGTACTTAAGACTGAAGGAAAATAACGCCAGAACCTTGAATATGTGCAAAGGACTAAAGAGCACCAAATATATATGTAAATATATTTTTCTCTATTTTCAATATTTTCATTTTATTTTTCTTAAGATTTTATTTATTTATTTGTCAGAGTGAGAGAGACAAAGCAGAAGCAGGGGGAGCGGCCAGCAGAGTGAGAAGCAGGCTACCCGCTGAGCAAGGAGCCTGACGTGGGACTCGATCCCAGGACCCTGGGATTATGACCTGAGCTGAAGGCGGACGTTTAACCAACTGTGCCACCCAGGTGTCCTTCTATTTTCAGTATTTTTAAAGATTATTTTAAAAACTAAAATAATATAAATACAGTGTAGAATTGATATATATTCCAGTAAAATATATGACAAAAATAATGCAATAAAGGAGAAGAAAACAGAATATGATTATTATAAGATTCTTAACATTTATAAATGAAGTGCTAAATTATTATTTGGAAGTAGATAGTAATATGTTAGAAATACAGTATGTAAACACCAGAGAAACTAGTAAAAATAAAACTGTAGTAACAAGCCAAAAGAGGAGATAACATACTAAAAATGTTTAAATAATTCAAGTGAAGGCAGGAAAAGAGGAAAAATGTGAAAAAGAGACACAATCAAATAGATAAAAAGAGCAAAATGGTAAAATTGAACCAAATTCTGTTGAAAATTACATTAAACATAAAGCATCATGAACACTCCAATTAAAAGACTAGATTGTCTGACCAGATAAAAAGCAAGACCCAAATATATGCTCTCTACAAGAAATGGACTTTAAATATAAAGACACATATAGGCTAAACTCAAAGGATAGAAAAGTATATTCCAAGGAAAACACTAATCATAAGAAAGGCAGAGTGTTTATACTCATATTAGACAAAGTATACTTCAGAACAAGAAATATTACTACAGAAAAACAAGGACATTTTTATGACAGAAGAATTAATTTATCAGAAGTTCATAGATATCCTAGATATGTTGCACCCAGTAAATTGCTTCAAATGCTTAAAGCAAATCCTGACAACACTGAAAAGAAAAATAGACAAATCTGCAATTATGGTTGTAGATTTCAAGGCTCCTCTCTCAATAATTGTTAGAGCAAGTAGATAAAAAAAAGGTAAGGATATAAACACCTGAACATTAGCACACAAAAATTTGCATACAAATGTTTATAGTAGTTTATAATTGCCAAAACATGAAAGCAACCAAGATGTCCTTCAATAGGTGAATGAATAAACAAAATGTGGTTCATCCATGAATGGAATATTATTCAGTAATAAAAATACATGAACTATCAAGCCACAAAAAGTCATGGAGGATAGTTTAATGCATATTGTTTTTTTTTTTTTTTTTACACATGAGTACAAAGAAACCATTAATGCATATTGTTAAGTGATAGAAACCAATTTGGAAAGGGTCCACAGTATATGATTCCAACTGTATGACATTCTGGAAAAGGCAAAATTATGGAGAAAGTAAAGACATCAGTGGTTGCCAGGGATTTAGGGGAAAGAAAGCAAAGTTGAAAAGATGGAGCACAGGGGATTTTTAGGACAGTGAAACTATTCTGTATCCATAATGGTGGATACATGCCATTATACATTTGTTAAAACTCATAGAATGTAGGGCGCCTGGGTGGCTCAGTTGGTTAAGCGACTGCCTTCAGCTCAGGTCATGATCCTGGAGTCCCGGGATCGAGTCCCGCATCGGGCTGCCTGCTCAGCAGGGAGTCTGCTTCTCCCTCTGACCCTCCTCTCTCTCATGCTCTCTGTCTCTCATTCTCTCTCTCAAATAAATAAATAAAATCTTTAAAAAAAAACCTCATAGAATGTACAATACAAAGAGTGAACCCTAATATAAACTATGGATTTTAGTTACTAATAATGTATTAGTATTGGTTCATCAGTTGTAACAAATGTACCATGCTAATGCAAGATGTTAATAATAGGGGAATCTTGGGGATGGGTAGGGTGTATATGGGTACTCTCTGTACTTTCAATTTACTATTTCTGTAAATCTAAAACTGCTCTAAAAAAAAATCTATCAATTAAAAAAAAAAAACCTGAACAACATTATCAACTTGACCTAATTGAAATTTGTAGAAGTATTCAGCCAACAACAGCAGAAAAAATATTATTTACAGTTGGAACATGGAACATTAAATAACATTCAAACACATTTTTTAAATAAACAAGTTTCAAAAATATAAGAGGATTAAAATCAGTGTGCAGTTACCGTTGGCAATGGAATTAACAATAAATAACAGAAAAATCTCAGAAAATCGTCTTATATTTGAAATTTAAGCAACATGACTATAAATAATCTATGGATCAATGAAGACCTTACAAAAAGAATTATAAAATATTTTGAACAGAGTAATAAACTGAGAACATAGCATATAAAAATATGTGGGGTCTAGATGTGTACACACTAGGACCAAGTAGGGTTTATTCCTGAGATGCAAGGCTGATTCAACATTCAAAAAACAACCAATGTAATCCACAAAGTAAAAATATATTATTATTTCAATTGACACAGAAAAGCATTTGACAAAATTCAAACCATTTTATGATAAAAATTCTCAGGAATAGAGAAAACTTCCTCCACTTTATACAGAATACTGACAAATTGCATACAGATAAGACTGTACTTAATGGTAAAAGACCTAATGTTGTCTTCCTAAAATAGGCAGCAAGACAAGAGTGTTTGCTCTCTTCACTCTTATTCAACCTAGCTCCGGAAGTTCTAGCCATTGCAGGAAGGCAAGAAAATGAAATGAAAGGCATGCAAATTGGTAAAGAAGAAATGGAGGAAGAAAGCAAGCTGTCCCGGGGCACCTGGGTGGCTCAGTTGGGTGTCCGGTTTTGACTCAGGTCATGATCTCGGGGTTGTGAATTGAGCCCCATGTCGGGCTCCATGCTGGGCATGGAGCCTGCTTAAGACTTTTTCTCTCCCCTGCCCTCTGTCCCTCCTTCCCCCCTCTCTACTTCTCTTAAAAATATATATATTATATATATTTACATAAAAAAGAAAGAAAACTGTCCCTATTTGCAGGTGACATGATTGCTTATGAAGGAAACCCGAAAGAACTTACATTTTGTTATCTTTTGTTGTTGTTATCCATTTATCATTTTATTTTTATTTTATTTTGTATTGACTTAAAATGTATTATTTGTTTCAGGGGTACAGGTCTGTAATTCATCAGTCTTACACAACACACAGTGCTCACCACAACACATACCCTCCCCAATGTCCATCACCCAGCCACCCCATCCCTCCCACCCCGCACCACTCCAGCAGCCCTCAGTTTGTTTCCTGAGATTAAGAGCCTCTTATGGTTTGTCTCCCTCTCTGGTTTCATCTTGTTTCATTTGTCCCTCCCTTCCCCTATGATCCTCTGCCTTGCTTCTTAAATTCCGCATATCAGTGAGATCATATGATAATTGTCTTTCTCTGATTGACTTATTTCGCTTAGCATTGTACCCTCTAGTTCCATCCACATCGTTGCAATAACTCCCACAAGAATTTGCAAAGGAATGTGTTCCAAAGAACATCTTAAAAAATAAAATAAAACAAATAAAAGAAAATATAAAACATTATTTGCTGATGTGTAAAGGATTCCTTTGCTCTATATAAATGTCATGAGGTTACTTATGAAATGCTAAGAGGCTTGATTGTGTTGAGTGTGCACCAGGCTACAGCCTCAAAGGAGTTCATGTTAAGCTAAGGGAAAGTTGGGGTAACCAGGGGAAATTATCCCATGTCTCCAAGTCATATGGCTAGGACTACAGAAGACTGTCACATTCTCTGTCCACCAGGGAATATCCTAGAGGTTGGGAGTATATTTCTGGAGGTCATATGGTCTTGGTATGAGTCCTGTCCTTGCCACTTAAAATTAGCTGGTGCTGTGGACAAACCCTCCAGCCTCCATTTCCTCTTGGGTAAAGCAGGCATAAAAATGGTACCTACCTCATAGGCTTGTGGTGAGGATTAGATGATGCAAGAAGAGCACTTACCACATTCCCTGTCATACAGTAAAGAGTATTTACAGAAAAAGTTACTTACAACGCCTGTACAAACTGAGAAACTTTTAGGTAGATAATGACAAAAATATGCAGAGGCAGACACAAATAAACTTGCTGTTTCTTTATGTTTTCTGCTCTTATGTCAAATGGTGAGGAGATCCATGGTTTTGTGAACAAAAGTCAAAGCCAGCTGTTGGGTACCAAAAGGCGATGTTAGTGAACTACATGATCGTCTCCCCTTTCAGTGTGTTCTTTGTTCTTTTCTTCTGAGGGCTGCAGATGACAACTGAGTTTGAGAATCATTCATCTTAAAGAGGCTGCATCTCCTGGAGTTAAGTTGCCCAAAGTTGTTTCCAAACGTGGAAGGCCATGCGTGACACTAAGGTGATGAGGAGCAGAAGAGAAAGAATTAGCTGCAATATGAAACAGTGATAGGGAATCATATCTGACCAATCACCCATTGTGATGGATGGATATTTCACTCAGAGGACGCTCTCTTCACTTTGCCAACATCAGGGAGTTCATCATTTTGTGTTGGAAGAGGAGCCTTCCCACAGCCACGAGCCCTTCAGGTTGTTGTCCTCTCTTCACTCAGTCTAAATTCACAGTGATGGGTGATTTGGGCCAGAGGTTTAAAGGGAGTCTGACCAGAGGAGTTCAATGTCTGTTGGCCTGGCAACGGGGCAGCTTCATTATTACCTGCCAATGGTGTTCACCCTGAAACCTCCCTTATTACCCTAGCATACAGACTTGCTCCTCAGCCTCTGGGCTTTCAGTTCAGCCTCGGGTGGAGGAGCTACTGCTAATTTTCCTAAGAACTTTGATCACTGGCTGTTGTATTTAGTGTTCCTCATTTTGTACTGAAGAGTGAGTTGTGATTCTTTTCTGCCAGCACATCAGGAGGGAAGAGAAGCACTGTAGTTTTCATCAAAAGTGTCCAACCACTGCTTTACCACATGTGGTTATCTCCTTCTGGGCTTTATCACAAATCCTCACTCTTGCTTTGGGCGGATTATGCTGAACATAGGTTCCTCTGGCCTCAGGGCCCTTGAGGAGAGACTTCATCCAAGGGCCCTCTTTCCAATCCACTTCCCCAACTGTTCACAGGGAGCAGGGGTAATTTTTCAAAAGCCCTTTGCCCAGCCCTCAATAAAGAAAACTCCCCTCACTTTGCCAGGAGGACTTAAATTAATTCTTTTGGGATCTCAAAGCCCTTAAATTAATTCTTTTAGAAAAACAATCTACCCCACGAACCACCTTACTCTATGACTAACTCTTTCCGTGTCTAAAACTGCTGGACTGAACAGAACCTGTGATTTCCAGTTCTTGCCCAGAAACAGCCTTCTCCCACAGGTGGATTCTGCCACCTCCCTCCTCTTCTGGATTGATCCACCAAGCTCAGAAAAAATGCTCACCAGGAAACATCTAGTGCCTTCCTACGGTCCAGTGGGGACAGTGCAGTCACTTCTTGACTTGGGGCTTTGGCCTCTTTTCTTTCCAGCCTCAGTGGGCCTGGGAAGACAGAAGCTGAGTGGTACATTGGAAAGGAAAAGGAAGGGGGACTCATAATATCTGAGGGTGGATCTGCTGAGAGTCAGGAATCTGGCAGAGCTTTACCTTACTGGCGGTGGAGGAGGCCGGAGACTCTGACCTACAGGTGTGAATGTATTTAAGGGGCAGCATGATCTGGAGTATGTGGAGAAGAGAAGAAAAATACATGTATGTTTCTATTTTAGCTGTGAGTCAGTGTCATTTCTATATGGTGGAATGAGTGCCCTGATGGGTTGGGGGAAGGGAATAAGACAATTACATTTTCATTCAATTGAGTTCTGTACCCCACACATGGAATTTAGGGTAAGGGACTGAACTCACGACCCACCCCATCCCTGTGTTTTCTTAGTCCCTTATCTTACCCTCTTTTTTACATAAGAGTGTTTCTTTTGAGCTCCTGATGGGCAAGATCAAAGCCTAATACTGTGTCTGCTAGACAGCATACTGGAGAAAGAGAGACAGGAGATCTCCTTAGGTCCCAATGCCAGACACAAAATAATAACTCTGTGATGTTCATGTCTCATGGATCAGTCACCTCACCCTGTTAGCCTTCCTTGGAAATAGATATTTTTGTCATGTGTGCACTTCATTGCTATGTGGTAGAGTGATGACACTGCAAAAGGAAACAGATGGAGACTGAGAGCTTGGTGAATAAACCAACATCTAGAGCATGGGATCCAGTACTTGTGCTTCCTGATTTGCCATTCTGGTGGTCAGGCACCTCCCATCTTTCTGTGCCCCTCTCAGGGTACCCCACATTCCTGACTTTTGTTTATCCCTCTATTATCACAAAGCATGGGGGCAAAGGGTAGGAAAGGAGGCAAAGAGAGAGAACCCTGGAAAACCTACAATTTTCTACTCTCCTCCCCTGGAGGAATTGGGAAAAAGGAAGAAAATCATCACCCGGTTTTCTCTTGTTCCATGTGCTGTCATGTTCCCTTACTTCTTGCAAATAACTTCAGAGGAGCCCTTGTCCATTGAACCCTTGAAAGATGAGGAATTGCATAGGATCAAAAGCTATTTCTGTGTATTTTGGACAGGACCCTGCAGTACCAGCCAGATCTTCTTGGGTCCTGGTGGCAAACTGCACTTCATTACTCTGGGATGACGTTGCATTAGTGACCTCACTCTATGCAGCCTTACCTGTCAAAGAGGATCAGCCTTTTCTTCCAGCCAGCTAGGTTGGGGCCATAGAATAAAGCCATTCCCATCCAGAAAAACACTTTGAGTTTATAGAAGGGAACTACTTTTCCATGTTAAGTCCAAAGAATTATTTTAAGAGTCATGCTATAGGCTCACTGGAATTCTTCATTCAATCACTATATTAAGTTCAATTCAGTTAAATAAAAATTCATGATTTCCAGGTCTTGGGTGGGCTCTAGAGATATTTTTGTTACATGATAGGCTACCTTCATGGTTAGTACCAGTGGGTTTTGATACCACAAAGTCCTGGCTAGGGTCCTGCCTCTGCTACCCACTAGTCTTGTAACACTTGACAAGTTTCTTAACCTCTCTGTACCTTGAATTTCTGATCCATAAATGATGATAAAAACCTTAAGAGGCTGTTGTGAAGATCAAATATGTCAACGTCATTGAAGTACTTAGCAAGGTATCTGGCATAGAAATGTAGACTACAATGGACCTTCACTTTTTATTTAGCCATCTTGATGTTGAAACTACTTTTGGCTCTGGCTATACCTGGTGGTAGTGTAATCAGTGTCTACATGTTCTACCACTTCAGATGCATTCTTTTTAAAAAGGGAAGCAAAACCTAAGCAATAAAATTTGGGTTGAAAATGTAGATTTTTAAAATTAGATTTTTATTTATTTATTTTTATTTTTTAAAAGATTTTTAAAATTTATTTGACAGAGAGAGGGAGCGAGAGCAGAAATGCAAGCAAGGGGAGTGGGAGAGGGAGAAGCAGTCTTCCTGCTGAGCAGGGAGCCCTATGCGGGGCTCGATCCCAGGACCCTGGGCTCATGACCTGAACCAAAGGCAGATGCTTAACGACTGAGCCACCCAGGTGCCCCGAAAATGTAGATTTTGATGAAGTTTATAAGAATGATCCTACTTCAGTTTGTTGAACTGATATACAGATGGAAAAAGACTTGATGAGTCTAAATTCTATAAGCCATTTGCATTTATTTAACAAATATTTATGGGACATCTATTACATGCCAGGTGCCACAAGCCCACAAACCATATCTTCATCTCAGAACATTCTCCTAGACTACAGACCCATATATTCAAGTACCTGCCAGAAATGTATATCTAGAGCAGTGGTTCTTAAATGGTGGTGACTTTGTTTCCCACATCAGGAGACATGTAGAAATGTTTGGAGACATTTTTTGTAGTCACAACTGGGAGAGCTACTGAAATCTTGTGGGTAGAGGCTAAACATTCCACAATGCATAGAACAACTCTCACAACAAAAAGCTCTCTGACCCACAATGTCAATAGTGCTGAGTTTGAGAAAACCTGTTCTAGAGTAAAGTAAATATTACTACCCATCCCATATACATAGATTCAGGGTGGAACTGAACTTTCGAGTTCAACAACCGTGGATTAGAATAACCATGCTGTCCCTTACCAGGCATGTGACCTTGGAAAATGTATTTAACCTCTATGACCATTAGTAGAGCATGTCTTGGGGGAGGAATGAGCTATAACAAGGAATACTGATACCTAACTTGCAGAACAGCTGTAAGTAGTTAGAGAAACAGCATGCAAAATTCCTAATATGATGTCTGACCAGTAATAGGCCCTTGAAGTGTTAGTTTTCTTTCCGCCCCACTTCCTAGCTTCTACTTCTGAGATGACTTTAACTTAAACTACATTGCCCTAAACAGTTAGGACACAAATGGCTTCTGAAAATGTGATGACAGGAAGGAAAATAAACTCACAGAGACCCACACTGTGTGTAAGAGTCAATGCCACTTCTGTGTTGTAGAGTTGTTTTATGGAGGTGGGATAGGGAAAAACTTGTTTTCTCATTTTCTTCTTTTTTAAGATTTTATTTATTTATTTGAGAAAGAGAGTGAGGGAGAGAGAGAGCACAGGCAGGGGGAGGGGCAGAGAGAGAGGGAGAAGCAGACTACCTGCCCAGCAGGGAGCCCTACGAGGTGCTCCATCCCAGGACCCTGGGATCACGGCCTGAACCAAAGGCAGACACTTAACTGATTGAGCCACCCAGGTGCCCCAAGTTTTCTCATTATTAAATCAATGTACCTTTACTAACTTCTTTTGGCCTCTTGGAGAGTTAACATCAAGAGTGCACACTAACTGGGTATCTGGGTTCATCTTGTCAGTAAAGACAAATTCCCAGAGAAGTACAAATCATGATGATGGGTCTTCTGGAGAACACAATGGAGCAAAAAGAAGGAACTGTTGGTCCCTGACTGTTTTCTGCATCATGTTGGGTAAGATGTGTACCTTCTCCTGGGTACTGACTCAGTTTTAGAGCATGAGATTTGAATTGGTCTTCCAGAAGGTCAAATTTGGGTATAAGCCATTTAACTTCCCTCTTCCCAAGCTTTCCTATTATCATATAAATTCTCATATTCTAGTGTTACTGGAAAATTAGGTGAAATAAACTGTGTTGTAAAAAATCTGCGACATTTCTAAGTCAGAGGGGAAAAAAAGTCTTGGCAGTGGTTCTTTTAAAAAATTCTTTATTTAGGGGCGCCTGGGTAGCTCAGTTGAAAAGTGTCTGCCTTCGGCTCAGGTCATGATCCCAGGGTCCTAGGATCGAGCCCCGCATCAGGCTCCCTGCTCGGCGGGAAGCCTGCTTCTCCCTCTCCCACTCCCCCTGCTTGTGTTCCCTCTCTCGCTGTGTCTCTCTGTGAAATAAATAAATAAAATCTTTAAAAAAATTCTTCATTTAAATTCAATTTAGTTAACATATATTGTATTATTAGATTCAGGGGTAGAATTTAGTTATTTATCAGCTGCATATAACACCCAGTGCTCATTACATCAAGTGCTTTCCTTAATGCCCATCACACAATTATCCCTTTCCCCCACCCACCTCCAGCAACCTCAGTTTGTTTCCTAGAGTTTAGTGTCTCTTATGGTTTGCCTCCCTATTTTCATCTTATTTTATTTTTCCTTCCCTTACTCTATGTTCATCTGTTTTGTTTCTTAAATTCCACATATAAAGATGTGATATATATATACAATTGAATATCACTCAGCCATCAAAATGAATGAAATTTTGCCATTTGCAATGACATGGATGGAACTAGAGGGTATTGTGCTAAGTGAAATAAATCAGTCAGAGAAAGACAAATACCCCTCAGTGGTTCTTAACACTTCTGCTTGGAAGGGAATATTCAATTTCCTCTTATATTTCAATGGCCACATCCAGTCACATGTCCAAGCTTGATGTCAATGGAGTGGGATCAGTGGGCCTGGGAGGGACTTGAGGGACCAGCCAATCCATGTGACCCCATAGCCAGACTTCTTAGCCCAAGGGGCAGAATTTAATCACCATCATCTTACTCAACAAGAGGGTGTTGTTGAGTGCATACTAATGAGGGCACAATATTGGGGAAGTATAAATCTATTATCTTCTAAATGGGAAGGTGCTTGTTATATCGTGCGGAGGGCAAGAGATGTCACCCTCATCCATTCCTGTCATTTATCTGAAAAGGTGACTTAGGCTCTATGAGCCTGAACCTGGTTATCCGTGATGTGGAAGCCATGATATTTTTCTCACAACACTGTCCTGGGGGGCAAATGAGAAAAGATGTGAAATACATATGGGCTGTAGTAGGACTTCAATACGTATTAGTCCTGGCCCACCTGCGTCCTCCCTCCTAGAGAGGAGATGACATTGACCTAATCAAAGAGCATTATTAGCATAGAGAACACCTGGAAAGGTAGTAGCAAGAACTGAAATATATCCCTATATAACATATTTGTTTTGGTGCTAGTTCTGAATTACAGAATAAGTTACCTGTGGAAGTTGGGGAAAGAGAAAAAAAGTCACTACACCATTTCCTGTTAAAGCATATGCTTTCCTGCCCTTTGGTTTATCATCTAGTTTGACACCGGAGAAAGAGTTTCCCATTGATTCTCAGGCAGAAGAGACAGTACAGAGCAAAATAACATGGATGCTGGTTGGAAGACTGGAGTCAAGACAACGGACACATCACTGACTACAGAACTTTGGATAAGTCACTCCTCCTATGCTGACCTCAGCCCTAACACAATGATGCTCTATAATTCTATAACAGTGGCCTGAGATTTGGGTCAGAAAACTCACTTTAAATGTGGGCATCAGTAGTTGAAGGTTGAAAGATTTTTTGTGTTGTTTTGTTTTTGTTTTGTTCTGAAACTACATGTGGTAGGCAAAATTCTAAGACAATCTCCAATGATCTTCATCCTTAGGTAATCCTCTCCCCTTTGAGTGTAGGTGGAATCAATGAATATGAGGAGATATCACTTCTGTAATTATGTTGTTATATGATAAAATGGAGAGTATCTAGGTGGGCCTGACTTAAACCATTTAAAAGCAGGAAATTTTCTTTGGCTGTTTACAGGAGGGGAAGTAAGAGATTCAAAGCACAAGAAAAATTCATTTCGCTATTGCTGGTTCAAAGACGGAGGGGTCCATGTGGCAAGAAATTAGAATAGCCTCTAGGATCTGAGAGCACCCCTAGCTGACAGCCATCAAGGAAATTGGGACTGTAGTCCAACACTCATGAGGAACAAGAATGATCTTGGAAGTGGATTTCCCCCAGAATCTCCAAAGACCTCAATCCAACCTACATAGACACCTTGATTCCAGCCTTTTGAACCCCTTAGGAGAGAACATAATCATGCTATACTAGGTTTCTGACCTACAGACTTGTGAGCTAATAAATGGGTATAGCTTTCAGCCATTAAGTTTGGATGTAGATGATAACTACAGAAAATACATTACCATGATAACAGTTTTTATAGTGCATGGTGTGATTGAATATATTCACATTGGTATTTGAATGCACATTCTGCATTTCTAAATGGATAATGGGTTACTTGATAATTAGAAATAAAGCCTGTTAGAGCTTTATTCATGCCAAATATATTTCAGACTTTTAAAAAGGTATAGTAAGTACTACAATAGACAAACATGTATATAACCAAAGTTATGAAGTAAAACATTACAGAAAGTAGATGCCCCTGTATAACTCTCTGAATGCCTCATCCCTAGAGAGACCCATTATCCAGGGATGTGAATACATCCCTAAACAGAACACATAACTGCTTTATATATTTTTAGTTCTAATTATATAAGTAATATATGTATGTATTGCTTATTGAAATTTTTATCTCTGAAAATAGTGTTTCTAAGATTTCTCTAATAACATGATCTTGGGACTGTTTTGATATTTTTAAGCATGTGACCATGAACATACTTGCACATGTGCCCGGGACTCTGCAGTTCAAACTTAAGAGTGCAGCAACTGACAAGACTTCATGTCCTTTTCTCATAGATGTTGCCAAATGTCTCTGTAAAGAGATTGTACAACTGTGTTCTCCCCCAGCAGTGTATGGATTTCTCATGGCTCCACAGTTTCAGTGTAAACAGGGTACAGCATAAATACAAAGTCAATGAAAAAAAATACAAAGTCAATGACCAGGTTTTCTTTTGAAATTCAAGAATTATTTCAATATATATTTGGAAGCATAAAGTAAGGATAAAACTGAGCATTTAGAAATGGACATGTGAAACGTACCATTTATAGGGAAATAGAGAAAAAATGTAATCTAACATTCTAACAAGGTATCAGATTAGCAAATATTAAAAATTCCATGAAACCCATTGTTTGCACAGATTTGCACTGGTGCTCTCATCTTGTAATGGGTTGGAATACACATTAACAGAGATCTCAAAGCTCAACTAGATAGTAAATATTAAAAATTATGAAATGTTTATGCTCTTTGACAAAGCAGTCTCACTTACGGAATTTATCCTCCTGATGCAGTTGGGGAGGCCCCTACATCATTATTCATCTGTCCACACTGCTCAGGACTGAGTTGATCATTGCCCTAGCTGGTTCTGTACCATCCATTCCTTAATTCAAACAGGACAATCTGTCTCATAGCTGGATATCAGCCTTGGTGGACCATCCATGGAGTCATTTTAAGCACTGATACGGAACAGTACTCAGGTTCCAGCTGGAAGGACGTATTGATCTCTGATCTCACCCTTGTCTAAGTAAAATCTTCTTTCCTCTCATTCTTGGGTCCTCAGAGACCCTCATCTCCCTACCAGGCGTAAGAAGCCCAATCCTTTCCGCAAACTTAAGTTTTCACAAGTATGGAAGAAACACAGGCTTCAGATACCTTCTACTTCCCACTCTGGCACAAACCTCCCCTGAGGTAAGGGAAAGAGGCACCAAGCCTGGCTTTCTACTGCAGGGAGGGTAAAAAAAAGCAGAACAGAGATTACTCACCTCAGCAGTATGTGTCCTGATACCTTTCTAAAGCTCTGCAACCAGCAACTAAAGGTGCCCAGGATGCCTGGTTCCATCCCTGGCTCGGGCAGTGGGTATGGGGAGCAACCTCTTTGCTGTCTGTGTCTGTGTTCAGGAGCACATGCTTTGTACTGACATACATCCATGAAGATAGAATAGTGATACCTTACTACCAGGACTGTCATGAGGATTAAATCCAGCCACTAAGTGAAGAAAGGACCTGGGCCCAGCTCCCCATCTGGTTCATAAATAATAACTGTTTTTCCTCCCCAGAGCAGGAAACTCATGTGGCTCCTTGAATTGCTCCCTTAGGCAGGGCCCATTAACCTGAATGCAGGTCAGAATCAACTTTGGGATCCTTTCCTAAACCCGCACCTGAAACTTCCTTGTTGGTGGAAATAGGGCCTCTATCAAAGGTCATTCAAATTATTAAGTTATAACAATATAGGCCTCAGAAAACATAAACCCATTTAGCACCAACTGTGTATGTGAGTGTCTGTTGCCCTTTCATTCCACCAACACCAGGTATTATGAACTTATGTCTTTATTTTCAATCAATTTGTGTTCCCCAGACTTTCCCTATTGGAAGAGTCTTATCAGATGGTCTTTAAAATTACAGATTCACAGGCTTGTCCCCTAGAGTTGTCAGATTTAGTAAGTAGACATACATAAAATAGGATGCCTAGGTGAATTTGAATTTCAGACAAACAAAATAATATTGCATGAGACATATTTACACCAGAACGTTTTTATTGTTTATCTGAAATTTAAATTTATCTGAGTTAAATTTAATTTGGCAACCCTACATATGGAAGGCTATGTGGGGTAGAACAAAGATGTTCCAGTCAACAGCCCCAGCCGAGCCCCCATCCCAGCATGGCTTGTCATCCATGTTGAGTGAGCTCTCTTGGATGTCCCAGCTGAGTGGAGCTTCCAGATGACTGCAGCCCCTGGTGACAGACACCAAATAGAGCAGAAAAATACCCAGCTGAGCACAGTCAACACACAGAATCCTGAGAGGAAAAAATGGCTACTGTTTTGGGGGTGATCTGTTAAACAGAAACGGATGTACAAAACATGTGGTTTTGTTGAACTCTCCCTCTTTTTCAGTTTGTTAACATTGGATGAGATAGGGATTCTCTTATCCTTGAAGGCTTAGTAGGATTCTGTTAAAATTTTAGCTATTGTCTGCATGTAGGCTGATGTGCAGATACAGACTTTTTTTTTTTTTTAGCATTTCCTCAATTCCTTTTTGTAGAAAACTCTATGGGAAATTTTCACAATATATGATTTTCATCTTACTCTTGGGATTTAGAATCTAATTCCAATCCCCCTCTATAAGATGAGCCTCCTTGTCAATAATGCCTGGCAAATGACTAAGATGCTGTTGCTAAAAACTTCAATGAGCAACATGGAAAGCCATATTCTCAGAAGATTCCCTGGTGAGTATTAAAACAGAACAAGGCACAGAGCTAGAACAAACAATCCTAAAATTTGTATGGAACCACAAAAGACCCCAAATAGCCAAAGCAATTCTGAAAAAAGAAAAAAAAAAACTGGAGGCATCATGATTCCAGATTTCAAGCTATATTACAAAGCTGTAGTCATCAAGACAGTATGGTACTGGCACAAAAACAGACACATGGATCAATGGAACAGAATAAAGAACCCATAAATGGACCCAAAACTACATGGTCAACTAGTCTTCAACAAAGCAGGAAAGAATATCCAATGGAAAAAAAACAGTCTCTTCAACAAATGGTGTTGGGTAAACTGGACAGCAACATGCAGAAGAATGAAACTGGGCCACTTTCTTACACCATACACAAAAATAAATTCAAAATGGATAAAAGACCTAAATGTGAGGCAGGAAACCATCAAAATCCTAGAGGAGAACACAGGCAGAAACCTCTTTGACCTTGGCCATAGCAACTTCTTACTAGACATGTCACCAAAAGCAAGGGAAACAAAAGCAAAAATGAACTATTGGGACTTCATCAAGATAAAAAGCTTCTGCACAGTGAATGAAGCAATCAACAAAACTAAAAGGCAACCAACAGAAGGGGAGAAGATATTTGCAAACAAAATATCTAATAAAGGGTTAGCATACAAAATCCATAAAGAACTTACCAAACTCAACACCCAAAAAACAAATAACCCAGTTAAGAAATGGGCAGAAGACACGAATGGACAATTTTCCAAAGAAGACATCCAGATGACTAACAGACACATGAAAAGATGTTCAACATCACTTATCATCAGGGAAATACAAATCAAAACCATGATGAGATACCACCTCACACCTGCCAGAATGTCTAAAATTAACAACACAAGAAACAACAGATGTTGGTGAGGATGCAGAGAGAGGGGAACCCTCTTACACTGGTGGGGGGGCTACAAACTAGTGCAGCCACTCTGGAAAACAGTATAGAGATTCCTCAAAAAGTTAAAAATAGGGGTACCTGGGTGACTCAGTTGGTTAAGCATCTGCCTTCAGCTCAGGTCATGATCTTGGGGTCCTGGGATCGAGCCCCACGTCGGGCTCTCTGCTCAGCAGGGAGTCTGTTTCTCCCTCTCCCTCTGTGATATCTCTTGCTCTTGCTCTCTCCCAAATAAATAAAAATAAAATCTTAAAAAGAGTTATATGCAACTGATAAATTATTCAACACTACATCTGAAATAATATGTTGGCTAATTGAATTTAAATAAAAAATTTTTTAAAAAGTTAAAAATAGAACTACCCTACGATCTAGAAATTGTACTACTAGGTATTTACTGAAAGGATACAGATTCCAAGGGGTACATGCACCCCAATGTTCATAGTAGCATTATCAACAATAGTCCAACTATGGAAAGAGCCCAAATGTCCATTGACTGATGAATGGATAAAGAAGAAGTAGTGTGTGTATGTATATATACATATATATATACACACATATATATGTATATAGAGAAAAGATATACATGAATTATATACTTCATATATACATTATATATGTATATATGTATATTATATACATTATATATGTGTATATATTATATATATACATGAATATTACTCAGCCATCAAAAAGAATTCACATTTGCAATGATGTGAATGGAGCTAGAGTGGATTATTCTAAGTGAAATAAGTCAGAGAAAGACAAATACCATATGATCTCACTCATATGTGGAATTTAAGAAAGAAAACAGATGAATACATGGTAAGGAGGAAAAGAAAAAAAGGAGAGAGGGAAACAAGCTATAAGAGACTCTTAACAGTAGAGAACAAACTGAGGGTTGATGGAGGGAAGTGAGTGGGGGATGGGCTAGATGGGTGATGGGTGTTAAAGAGAGCACTTGATATGATGAGCACTGGGTATGTAAGTGATGAATCACTGAATTCTACTCCAGAAACCAATATTGCACTGTATGTTAACTAAAATTTAAATAAAAAATAAAACAGAACCAGCAATATTTATACACTTGGAGAAGTATTCCTCAAAGAAGGTGTCCTGAAACACTTTATCTGGCTACAAGGATGGCTTTGCAAAGAAACTTCTTTCTTGGATAAACTTGGACATGGCTCTTTCACCAGATACTCATTGCAGACCTTGGCCTTTGTGACTATCTCAATGCAACACTGTGGGATGGCTAAATCTGTCCAACTCTGGGGTTTATTAATAGGAAATGCTTTGCCTGCAGATTCTAAGCCCTTTCTCTAATATAACTTTTATAAGAAAGTTGATATATTGTTCTCCTTATTCTTTTTTCATATTTTTAGTTGGTTTAGAGTTCAGATATGGAGCAGGGATGTATGGTGGATGGGACCCTAAAAGCCCAAGCATTTTGGAGCAAGATCATAGGAACGTCTGAGAGCCAGCAAGACACAGAAAGGGGAGAAGAGCAGGGGGTCAACTGTGAGACCCACCCCTGAGGGTAGAGCAGAACTTTGCTCCATAAGGGCAACTTACCACCAGGGGTTTGAAGGGGGAAGAGCTGGTATATAGAGAGGCTAGAAGTATTTTGGTTATGTATGGATGCCCCTCCATATGAAAGAAGTTATCAGGAATGAATGATCAGAATTCTCCAGTACAAAGCAATGTATTGTTCAATTGACTAAGTCTGCCTGCTAAATTACTATAATATTCTAAGCTGGCTTCCTTGAAATAATTTCCAAATTGCTTAAATTACACCTTTTGTGTATGTATCTGGTCATTCAGTCACATGATTATAGACAATCTTTTAGTTTTCTGCCACAGATGGTTAACTGCTTAGCATGGCGAGTAACTTTACATGTTCACCCTCCCAGGGCTAGCTCATCTCCAAGAACCCCAAGATACCTCCCTAGGGTGTGTGTGCTGATACTACTCCCCTACTGTGTCTTTAAAGCAAACTCTACATCAAAAACAAATGATGTACTATATGCTGGCTAATTGAACATAATAATAAAAAAAATAATAATTAAAAAAAAAAAAACCCTGCTAAATAAAGTCTCAACAACTCAAAAGAAAGAAAAAAAAGCAAACAAAATTCCTCACGACAGGGACATTCTTTGTTCCACCAACTTGGGCAGAGTTCCGACAACTGCCTATTTCAGTCTAGAGCCTCTAATTCCTATGCTTTGTCCTGTGGTGGCCCGAAGAGCGAAGGTGTTTTACGTTCAGCGAGATTCCCGGGGGTGGGTGAGTCTTGCGGTGGCATTTCCGGAGTGGAGAAGCCTGCGCTTTGCAGTTGCCATAGAAACCTGACGTCATGCGGCGACCGTGACGAGTTTTTCATGGAGACAGACTTGCCCTCGCAATGAGAGCAGGTACCGCCCTCAGATGTTTGGGACCCAGCTGAGGGTGTGGGGTCCTCGCCGTGGGGGCTGAACCGCCCGGGAGTGTGAGGAGACAAAGGAATCCAGGTCCAACTCTTTTCCGCTTTGGGGCTCGTTGCCCCGGCTGTTTCATAGGTAAAGCCCCTGGGGTCCTGCCCAGCTCCAGTGAATGTGGGTATTGCTCCAGGGGTGTCCTGGAGCTGCTTTCCTCAAAAGGCAGGGGCTAGGGAGGGAAGACAGGTAAAATGATTCTGTGCCCCAGCTTCCCAGTCTGTACAATGGAGATGAGAATACTTCATCCACAGGATCGCTGAGAACCTTCAGCGATACAACTGAGCAAGCCCAGAGCCCTGTGGTTCCTGGGGGGTCATGAATGCCTGTATGAATTCAGGCCACTTCTCACTCCTTTTCAATTTTATTGTTAGGAGATAGACAAGCAAAGGAGGAGAAAAGGGCCCTCGTGAGAAGCCCATTAAAACATGTGGTTGTTACGACAACCACCCAGTTGTATCAGTGTCATTGTCAGTAACCTAGTGCCTAGCATGGTACGGGGGCACGTAGTTACACCAGTAAAGCATAGTGATAGTTAGATCTGTCTCTTCCTGTGCAGCTCTTCTTACCAGTGGCCCAGCTCCAATCAGGTGCCTGAAGGAGGCAGGTTCTGAGGACTTGAGTCCTGATGGCTGCTGAAGCTTCTACTCGAGATTCAAGGGCAGCAGTCCTCAGGAGACCCCAACACTTCACATTCCTGGTGCAATATGACGCCTGGATCAAGTGAGTGCATAGATCTGAACAAAAGCATGTTGTGGAATAGCTCCTGTGAGGTTCACAAACTAGCCTAGAAGTAGAGAAGCTACTTTGATCTGATCATGAGAGAAGAGGTTTAGCACGTGGAATGTCATTTCTTCAGCAGCCACATGGTTTGTAGTAGCCCTTGAGGCCCATCTTGGAGAAGTCTTTTGTCTGAAAGCACTGAATTGTCCAGCTTGAGGAAGGAATGTGATCTTTAACATGCATTTGGAGTAAATATACCTAAGTTGTTCTCCCTGGGTAAATATTCAGTGATTCTCATGTTTCTCTCAGATGGGTGTTGAAAAATGCATTTGATTAGAAAGTCTTCCTAGCGATTTGAGAATGTAATATAGATTGAGAATGTAATATAGTTCCTTGGCTGCTACATTTTTATTCATTTTATAATGAAATACTTAAGAAGCCAGAAATTTTCCAAATATTAGTTAAGCATGTCAGTTATAAGAATTTATATATTTTTTAAATACTTCAGAGTGTTTTATTATTATGTATTTATTATATCCAGCCATATCTGCTATAATAACCAAGTATTCTTAAATATGGTTATGTTTACTTTCCTGGTATATAACAGTTTCAGTTCCTTATTACTTGGCCTCCACGCCCCCCCACCCGCCCCACTATGTATACCCAACAAGCACTGATCTTCTCTTACTATAGATTAGTTTTCATGTCCTAGAATTTTATTTAAATGGAAGCATAAAGGTTTTTTTTTGGCATTTGGTTTTGGCCTGGCTTCTTTCATTGAGCCTATTTGTTTAGATTTACCCATTTTTTTTGTATATATAAATAGTTCATTCTTTTTTAATTGATGAGTAGAATCCTATTATACAGATATACTACAACTTGCTTGAAATTTGTTGCTTTAAAAAAAATTAAAGCTCCTATGAACATTTTGTATACATTTTTACATGGATATGAGCTTTCTTTCTCTAGTATTTCCCCCAGGGTAAATACTTAAGAGTGCAATGGCTGGGTCACATGGTAGATTTAAGATTAACATTGTTAAGAAACTACCAAACTCGTTGTACCATTTTTTCTTTGCCACCAGCATTGTATGTGAATTGCATCCTCCACAACCCTGCCAGTGCTTGGTATGGTCAATCTTTTTAATTATAGCCGTTCTCATGGGGATGTAGTGGTATCAAATTATAGTTTTAATTTACAATTCCCTTATGATGTTGAGCATATTTTTATGTGCTTATTTGCTATTTCTATATGTTTGGTGAGGTGTTTATTCATTTGGTGAAGTGTCTACATGTTTGGTGAAGTGTCTATTCTCTATTTATTGTAGTGTATTTTTTTTCTAATTGACTTTCTATATAGATTTTTTATATTCTAGATACAGGTACTTTGTCAGATATGTAATTTGCAAGTATTTTCTCCCACTTAGTGCCTCATTTTTTCATTCTCTTCACAGTGTCTTAAGAAGAGCATTTTTTAACTTGGAGGAAGTCCAATTTATGTATTAGTTCACTTATAGATTGTAGTTTTGGTATCTCTTCTATGAAACCTTCACCTAATTCAAGATCACAAGGACTCTTTCCTATGTTTCTTCTAGAAGACTGACAACTTTAGGATATATATTTAGGTCTGTGATCCATTTTGAGTGGACTTTTATATGTAGTGTGATATATGGGTCACAATTGATATTTGTGTATATGATATCCACTTGTTTCAGCACCATTTGTTGATAAGACTCCCATTTCTCCACTGAATTGCTTTTGCCCCTTTTCCAAAAATCAGTTGTCCATATGTGTGTGGGTCTATTTCTGGACTCTATTCTTTTCAGTCTACTTGTCTACCTTGATTCCAATACCACACTGTCTTGATTACGGTAGGTTTCTGAGTCTTAAAATCCGTAAGTGTTCATCCTCCAATTTGATTCTTTTTCGGAGTTGTTTTTCATGGCCTAGATCCTCTGTGTTTCCATATAAACTTCAGAATTGGCCTGCCAATTTCTTTAAAAATATTTGCTAGGATTTTTGTTGGATTGCATTGAATATGTGGATCTATATTTAGGGAGAAGTGACACTGAAATAATCCTGAATCTTCCAACCCACAAAGACACTTGTCTCTCCATTTATTTAGGTCTTCTTTAATTTTTCTGAGCAATGTTTTGAAGTGTTTAGTGAACAGGCTTTGCACATCTGTGGACAGATGATCTGTAAGTATTTCATACTTTTTGATGTTATTGTAAAAGGCATTGTTTTGTAAATATAATTCCCAAGTATTATATTTTCACCAAACTGTCAGCAGCCAAATGTTTAATAATAGCTGTTGCCAAATGTTTTTTGTTGAAAGCACAGACTACTCTAAGATGAAAAAGCTACCTGATGGATAACAAGCATTTGACTGTGTTTCTATGTCAGCTTTTTAACATTATTGGCAATGTACTGAAACTAGGGAGAAAAATGTCACAGAGAAAATTCTACAGGTCATCTCCAGAAAAATCAGTCACTAAAAGAAAATAGTTATAGTAGCGTTCAACTTTATATGTGTGGTTAGAATTGAACCAGTTGAATAGTGGGGTTTTCCTTTTTTCCTTAGAATTGATGAATTCTGCGTTCTTGAGTGGTGAGACAGAGGAAGGAGAGACCATGTACATATATAAGTATGTATGTTTGTATGTATGTGTATACTGTGGAAGCTGCCAGGAATCTTTATTTTGAGGAATACTTCAGGTTAATTACTTTACTGTGGTCATGTCAGTCGTGTTCACTTCCTAACACATAATAGGAAGCAAATCACAGTGGTTGTTTTTTTCCACCTTCATTTGGCCAGCCTGGTTACCATGGCGACTCAGTGACTGCTGTGGTATCTGGTGGAGATTGAGCATTGTTTTGTAATTCTAGCCTGAATCCCTTACTAGGATCATGGTTGTCAAGTGTTGCTTTTCTTATTTCCTCATTCCTTCCAGGTTTATTAATTGAAATTTGGCTGGAGGTAGGGCTTTCTCTTCTCCCTGGTTTTTTTTTTTTTTTTTTAATTTATATCAGTATGACTCATAGATTCCTATTTTGCAAAAAGAGTTACCATCTGATGCTATAATTATTTTTTTTATGCTCAAATGTCTCAGAATTGGCCAATGGAAGCCCCTTCAAGTTGACTTGTGTCTCTTCGACACTTTCTTAGAATTTTTTCTTTCTTTTTTTTTTTTTAAAGATTTTATTTATTTATTTGACAGAGAGAGAGGGAGAGAGAAAGTGAGTACAAGCAGGGAGAGCGGCAGGCAGAGGGAGAAGCAGACTCTCTGCTGAGCAGGGAGCCTGATGTGGGACTCGATCATGACTTGAGCCAAAGGCAGACACTTAACTGACTGAGCCACCCAGGAGCCCCTAGAATTCTTTCAACATTTACTTTGTTCCCTGAGGCTATCTTTTAATCTGTAGAAAGAAAATTATGATGCCCAACTCAGCATCACTTTGAGGAACTGAAGAGAAAATAACAACCTACAGCATGTGGCGTCTAGTAGGTCCTCGGTGAATGCTATTTCTCCATTCCAATTTTGCCTCCTTCATTCTGTCAAGGCAGTGTTTCTGACATGAACATCATAGCATGAGTACCGGAGACAATACTTGGACATGGAGCAGCAAGCAGGGATGAGCACACATTTCCATGATGTGAGAGCTTCATTGTCACTGCTGTGTACGGGAGGAGGCTGTGGGATGGAGCTGGGGAAGAGGCACAGCATCATTGGACAGCTTCCAGTGACCTGAGTGGGGACAGGCAAGCACATGCTCACCCATTGCCCCTGTGTTTCATGTGCTCTCCCTTTCTCTCACTTTATTCTTTATTCCATGTGCTGTCTGATCCCCTGACTCTCCTGGCTAATGGAGCAGCAGACAAGGCTGTGGACTCTGAGCCCCTGAAATAGGAGCCAATAGAGAAGAACAAAGTGTGATGTTGAGTGTGCTAGACTGGGTCCTAGAACAAGAGTGAAGAGATTAAGATCCTATCATTGGGACCATTTAGGTAAGTTACTACCCTTCCTTCAATGTCTTCTATACAACAAGATAACAATACCCAATTCTCCCAATCACCTGGGAATATTGCATGTTGTAAGTGTGATTCCATGGGGGGAAGCAATCTGTGGTCATAGGTGGGAGGGAAGGACCAGTGTACTTTTGAGTAATTATATTAACAGAGACATCCCAGATACCACTGAACTCTGGTAGTCATGAGATTAATGGTACACAAATGTCAGATGCTTAGGTCAGGATTTCTCCAACTATAGTCCTCAGAGTTCATCAAAAACAGGAAGGTAGAATGGGAGGGGTTTACATTTTGAATAATATCTCCAGTTGTTTCTGGTACTCATCTAAGTTTAAAAAGTCCTGCTGTGAATTTGCAGCAAACTCTTCTTATAATTTTTAATCCTTTGATGTCTAATTTCCTTGTCAGCTTCTTCTGAAACTCAGCTTTAAATATCTGTGTCTGCTTCTGTGTGTCAAATAGGTAACAATTCCTTCACGTAAGTAATATTTATTCAGAGATTTACATATGAAACACAGAACTAGTCACTAGGACACAGCACAGAACAAGATAGGCAGGGTCCCTGGCAATAAACAGGTAAACAAATCAATAAGCAGGACAATTTCATATGGGAATGAGTGCTTTAAAGAAAATAAATGAATCCATTTAATAGGAAATGATGGGGACAGGGATTATTATGGATGGGTTATCCGTGAAGTTCTTTCTCAGGAAGTGACATGAGTTGAGTCCTAAACAGCAAAAGGAAACCAGGCCTGGGCTGGCCCTTTTGTTTGTGATGTGCATGCCACAAGTTGTTCCAGGAGCAGATGATGAGCTTGAGTGGCAAGAGCTTGGCAGACAAAGTGCTGATGGTCAGAGATGAGGTCAAAGGGCAGACAGGAGCCACATCACTTGGGCCATGTAAGGAAATTAGAGTCATTCTAACGGTGGAGGGTTACAGTATGGGAGTTACATGATCTGATTCATGTGCTCACAAGGTGACTCGGGCTGCTGTGATGAGAATGGACTAGACAGTGACAAGATGGCTGTGGGGATAACCATTAGGAGAATCTTGCAGTAGTCTAGGAGAGGGATGAGGGTGGATTGGCCCAGTGCTGCCACAGTGTGCAAAGGACAGGGGTGGTCTTGGATAGGACATGTTGGCAACAGGACAGGTGGGACCTGCAGTGACTGTGGGTGGGGGTATGTGATGATAAGGCGGAATCAAGGATGAGCCCTTGACTTTTTGTTCAGCCAAGTGCAGAAATGGTGGTGCTATTTCCTGACATCAGTTGTTCCAAGCACTTTTGAGATGTTCTCATGATAATTAGTTAGGTATCCAACAGTGGTTATGGTGAAAGTGATTTACAAGATGCAGCATTTGATGAGTAGGATTCAGTGGTAAAAACTATTATGCTTTATTAAACACACATACAAACTATAAAACTATACAAATCTCATATTGTATTTGTTTAAAGTAGCTAACATTTTTGAGCTCTTATTGTGTACCTAGCAGTGTTCTAAGTACTTTTGTGTATTAACTCAATTCACAAAACAACCCATGACGTAGGGGTGATTGTGTTCTCCATTTTATAGAAGAGGAAACTGAAGCACAGGTTCTTTCAATCTCCTAAGATCATAGAGATCCAGGTATCCTGACGTCTTTGCAGTAGAATTTTTTAAATAATAGGATTCTGGACTATTTATCCTTGTAAAGACCAAACACAAAGCAATATTTATTTAAAAATGTGTCTTCTACAGTACTGCATAATCCCAATTTTATACATGAGACAACTGAGTGACTGTAAGGTGAAGTAAAAGTATTCAGACTCACACAGAACTAGGATTTGGACGTGGTCTGTCTCCAGAAGCCACATTCCTAACCAGTACACTTAGAAGAAGAAAAAGACATTTGGGGGCGCCTGGGTGGCTCAGTTGGTTAAGCGACTGCCTTCGGCTCAGGTCATGATCCTGGAGTCCCGGGATCGAGTCCCGCATCGGGCTCCCTGCTCGGCGGGGAGCCTGCTTCTCCCTCTGCCTCTCTCTCTCTCTCTGTTTCTTATGAATAAATAAATAAAATCTTAAAAAAAAAAAAAAGAAAAAGACATTTGTTGCACTACATCAGCCTATGATGGGTGATGTTAGGTCAGGGCCATCTGTATCTCTTTGGGTGGAAACTATGCTTCAGTAGGCATTTGCATTGCACCAGATGGTATTTATTTAAGAAAAACAAAAAGGTAATAATTATAGAAACAAAAGGGTGTCATAGATGAACAAAGCTAGACCCTGGTTAAAGTGGTAAGGACAGATTTTAATCAGTAATATACTTTTGTAACAGGGAAGAGTTGAATGTGAACTCATCACCAATTTGTACAGAGGTGACTGAGCATTTTAAAGGGAGTATAAGGGAATAGGGAGCGTAGTAAGTAGGGCTCAGTAGAGTCAAGGAAATGAAAAATTACAAAAATAAGGAAGTGGGTTTTGCCCACCTGAGTATGCTAACTGGCCTTTATTCAGGTTAGATTTCTACTCTCCCACAGATGCTGGAGGCAGGGGCCCTATCTTCAGGTGTTGGCTGGGACAAATAGTAAATTGTTCTGGCAGCCTTGAGTTTTCTCAGGCAATCACTTTAAGAGGATTTAGGGTCATCTTAGGAATGTAGCTTTGAGCTGTTAGAAACTAACAAACTGAGGGTTGCTGGAGTGGAGGGGGGTGGGAAGGATGGGGTGGCTGGGTGATGGACATTGGGGAGGGTATGTGCTATGGTGAATTATGTAATCACAGACCTGTACCCCTGAAACAAATAATACATAATATGTTAATAAAGAAAAAAAACTATGGTAGTGTTTAGTTCAAGACTTAACTGGCCAGGGTTGAGGTGTAGTCAAGAAAAGGGCTAAGAGGAGTCTGTCTAGAGTTTGGCCCAGGAGAAAATCTTTATCAAGGGTAACAATTATATAAAGAGGAATAATCACGATAGTTACTATGCATTAGACAAATTGGCTGTTAAAATAATTCCTTGGACTTTCATGGTAAATTTTTTTTCCCCCTCTTATGAGCTCCAAGTGCTTTTCAGATGGGAATCACATTGCTCTGTGCTCTAGGCTTTGTTGGATGGAGGGCAGGGCTGATTTGACCCCTTTTGATAGGTGAAGCTAGAGGAGGTGTGGTGACTTACCCAAGGTCACCTAGAGTTAGTAGGTTAGGTTGGCCTATGGGGCCAAGTTTGTCTCCTGTCTGGTACTCAGTTTTCTGTACATCAGACATAGCTCTGTCCTTGTTCCTATGTGCAGTGAATCACTCTAAGGGCTCAAAGGATACGTGCTTCTTTAAAGTTAACCTGTGAGTAAAAAAATAAAAGTAAAAAGTAAAAAATTAAGTTAACCTGCAAGTAATATACAAGGACACTTAGTCTCTTCAAATAACAAGAAATAGGGTATTGATTATCCTTCCCTAATCTCTATTGGGAGATTATAAGAAAAATTCCTGGAATCTCGCATGCAGCGTGTACTCTTTTGTGACTGGCATCTTTCAGTCAACATAATGTGTATTTACATTATCATTGTCCATAGTTGTAAATTGTTCATTCTCATTGAGGTATAGTAAGAGGTACATTATGTGGATATTTCATAATGTATCTATCTGTTTGGAGAATTTACATATTTTTACATTTTTGATTTATTTTGAGTAATGGTACTATGAATGCTCTTTTATGTATTTTTTGATAGACATATATATTTTCATTTCTGTTGGACATATACTAAAGAAAGGCATTTCTAAGTCATAGAGTGTGCTTATGTTGAGATCAGTAGACACTGCCAAGCAGTTTTTCAAGTGGTTGTTCCAATCTGTGTTCCTACCGACAGTATGTTGTGAGTTCTACTTTTTCCAAATTCTTGACAACACTTGGTATTTTCCATCTTTTTCATTTTTGTTGTTCTGGTGGGCATGTAGTGGTATGTCACTGTGGCTTTAACTTCAATTTCTCTGTTATAAATTTTCTTTAACTCTCTCTGAAGTGTTTAGTTTCTTTTAATCTAAAGAAGGTCCATTTTTTAACCTTCTGATTTATTTGCTGAAAAAACTAGATCTTTTTTCCTGTGGAATTTAAATTTGGGGTTTTGCTAATTATATCCTTATTATATAATTTATTATGTTCCTCCGGCCCTTCTATTGTCTTTAAATTGATAATTAGGTTTAGAGGCTTATTTAGATTCAGGTTTTTTGGCACGAGTACCTTAGATGTGGTGTTGTTTAGTTCTATAGTATTACACCATGAAGCTCATTTTGTCTAGTTGTCTCCTGTTGTGACATTAAGATTCATCACTGAGTTCTGAGTTAGCCTGATCCATTGATTATAAAATTTCCCATGTGCTTTTCATCTCATGTTTTATGCAATCTCTGAAGATTGTTGCCTGGGTCTACATTTCATTAAAGGCTGCAAAAAAGTGATATTCTAATTCTGATTTTGCCTGCATTCATTAGCTAAAATTCTTTTATTAAAGAAACTTAACCTCATCAACTTTTAGGTTGTGCTAAACTTGGTTTGCATAGGAAGGGAAGGATGAATGTGTAATTCTTTCACAGTATTTCTACTTTTCAAAATAATGATTTGTTTTACTAAAATCCTCCAAAGGTGAACAGTGAGTTTGTTTTATTTTGTTTTGCTTTTTGTTAGAGTGTCATCATGAACTCAAAGATCTTTATATTTGATGTTTTAATCCATTGTGGTCATTAATCATTTTGATGTTCAAAATGTTTTGTGTTTGGCCAGTGAAGTTCCTTCAGATTGGCTTCTGAGTCTTTTTAATATGTTTTCTGGCAGGATAGTTTGATCCATAATTCATGATAGAATTCCTACCCCAGACCTGGAATCAGCCATTTCTCTAAGGAAGCCTGGTTCCCTTGAGTGGGACGTGATTTTAGAGGATTCAGTCAGGGTACTAGAGGTGCTCATTGCTACTTGGTTAGCCATTGTTTCTTGACCTTTTCAATGCATGTAGCCTGTAAATACTTATTTTATATTTATATATATATATATATATATATAAAATATATATATATGTAACTTTTAAATAGACGTTATTTTTTAAAGCAGTTTTAGGCACAAAACAAAATTGAGTGGAAAGTATAGAGATTTCTCATGTGTGCCATGCTCTGCACATGCATAGCCTCTCCCATTATGAAACTGCTACATTTGTTTTAATTGATCAATCTATTTTAACACATCATTATCACCCAAAGTCCATAGTTTATGGTTTATTATGGTTCATTCTTGGTGTTGTGCATTTTATGGGTTTGGAAAAATGTATCTACCATTATAGTATTATACAGAGTACTTTCATTGCCCTAAAAATCCTCTGTGCTTCACCAATTCATCCCTCTCCCCTTTCTAACCCCTGGCAATCACTGATCTTTTTACTGTCACCATGTTTTGCCTTTTTCAAAATGTCATATAGTTGGAATCATACAGTATATAGCTTTTACAGATTGGCTTCTTTCACCTAATAACATGCAGTTATGGTTCCTTCATGTCTTAATAGCTTGATGGTTCATTACTTGTTATCACTGATAATATTCCATTGTCTGAATGTATCACAGTTTACTTGTCAATTTATTTAGTAAAGGACATCTTGGATGCTTCCAGATTTTGGTAAATATAAATAAAGCTGCTATAAACATTCGTGTGCAGATTTTTGTGAGGGCATAACTTTTCAACTCCTTTGAGTACATGCCGGGGAGCATGATTGTTGGATTGCATGGTAAGAGGATGTTTAGTTTTATAAGAAACTGCCAAACTGTCTTTGAAAGTGGCCATACTATTTTGTATTCTTACTGCCAATAAATGAGAATTCTTATTGCACTATATCCTTGGCATCATTTGGTGTTGTCAGTGTTCTGGATTTTGGTCATTCTAATAGGTGTGTAGGGGTATCTTGTTTTAATTTGCATTTCTTTGATGATATATGATGTGGAGCATCTTTTCACATGCTTACTTTCAACCTGTATATCTTCTTGGGTGAGGTGTTTGTTAAGGTCTTTGGCCCATTTTTTAACTGGGTTGCTTGTTTTCTTATTGTTAAATTTTAAGAGTTCTTTTTGTATTTTGGATTAACAGTCCTTTATTAGATGTGTCTTCTACAAAAATTTTCTCCAACTCTGTGGCTTGTCTTCTCATTCTTTTGAGGTTGTCTTTTTTAGAGAAGATTTTCATTTTAATGAAATCCAGCTTGTCAATTATTTCTTCATGGATCATGCTTTTGGTGTCAAATCTAAAGTTATCATCAGGGGCTCCTGGGTGGCTCAGTTCGTTAAACGTCTGCCTTCAGCTCAGGTCATGATTCCAGGGTCCTGGGATCGAGCCTCACATTGGGCTCCCTGCTCAGTGGGGAGCCTGCTTCTCCCTCTCCTCCCTGCTTGTGTTCTCTGTTGCTATCTCTGTCACTATCTCTGTCTCTCTCAAATAAATAAATAAAATCTTTTTAAAAAAGTAAATAAAAAGTTATCATCATATCCAAGATCATCTAGATTTTTTCCTATGTTACCTTCTTTGCATTTAGGTTTATCATCCATTTTAAGTTAATTTTTGTGAGGGGTTTAAGGTCTATATCTATATTCATTTTTTTGCATGTTGATATCCAGTTATTCCAGTACCATTTGTTGAAGAGTATCTGTGCTCTATTGTATTACCTTTGCTCCTTTTTCAAAATCAGTTGAATGTATTTATTTATTTATTTATTTTAAGATTTGATTTATTTATTTGAGAGAGAGAAAGAGAGTGAGAGAGAGAGAGCATGTGTAGGGGCAAGGGCAGAGGGAGAAGCAGACTCCCCACTGAGCAGGGAGCCTGATATGGGACTCGATCCCAGGACCCTGAGATCATGACCTGAGCTGAAGGCAGACACTTAACCGACTGAGCCACCCAGGTGCCCCAGTTGAATATATTTATGTTGGGTCTATTTCTGGGCTCTCTATTCTGTTCCATCGATCTCCTTGACTATACTTTCATTAATATACACTGTCTTGATTACTATAGCTTTATTATAAGCCTTAAAATCTGGTAATGTCTATCCTACAACTTCGTTCTTCTCCTTTAGTATGGTATCAGCTATTCTGCATCTTTGCCTCTCCATTTAACCTTAGAATCAGTTTGTTGGTTTCCACAAAATTACCTCCTGAGATTTTGATCAAGCTTGCATTGAATCTATAGATCAAGTTGGGAAGAACTGACATCTTGACAGTATCGAGCCTTCCTAGTCATGGACATGGGATATCTCTCCATTTATTTAGTTCTTTGGTCATTTATCAGAGTTTTTTAGTTTTCCTCATATAGACCTTGTACATATTTCATTAGATTTATATCTAAGTATTTCCTTTTTGGGGTTGCTAATATATATATAATTGTGTTTTTAATTTCAAATTCCACTTGTTCTTTGCTGGCACATGGGAAGGCTATTGAATTTTGTATGTTTACTTTGTATTTTGCAACATTGCTATAATGGTTTGTTAGTTCCAGGAGACTTTTGTTGATTCTTTGAGATTTTCTGCATAGATGACCATGTCATCTGTGAGCAAAGACAGTTTTAGTTCTTCCTTCCTAATCCATATACCTTTTATTTCCTTGTCTTACTGCATTAGCTAGGACTTTCAGTTAGATGTTGAAAAGCAGTGGTAAAAGGGGACATCCTTGCCTTGTTCTTCATCTTAGTGGGAAAGCTTCATGTTTTTCACAATTAAGTATAAAGTTACCTGTAAGTTTTTTGTAGACATTCTTTATCACATTTAGGTAGTTCCCCTTTATTCCAAGTTTACTAAGAGTTTTTTTTGTTGTTGTTGTTGTTTTTATTCTTATGTTATCCCCATACATTACATCATTAGTTTTAGATGAAGTGTTCCATGATTCATTGTTTGTGCATAACACCCAGTGCTCCATGCAGAATGTGCCCTCCTCAATACCCACCACCAGGCTAACCCATCCTCCCACCCCCCTCCCCTCTAGAACTCTCAGTTTGTTTTTCAGAGTCCATCATCTCTCATGGTTCGTCTACCCCTCCGATTTCCCCCGCTTCATTCTTCCCCTCCCGCTACCTTCTTCTTCTTCTTTTTTTTTATTTCTTGACATATATTGCATTATTTGTTTCAGAGGTACAGATCTGAGATTCAACAGTCTTGCACAATTCACAGTGCTTACCAGAGCACATAACCTCCCCAGTGTCTATCACCCAGCCACCCCATCCCTCCCACCCCCCACCACTCCAGCAACTACCCTCCAGTTCCATCCATGTCGTTGCAAATGGCAAGATCCCATTCCTCTTGGTGGCTGCATAATATTCCATTGTATATATATACCACATCTTCTTTATCCATTCATCTGTCGATGGACATCTTGGCTCTTTCCACAGTTTAGCTATTGTGGACATTGCTGCTATAAACATCAGGGTACACGTACCCTTTCGGATCCCTACTTTTGTATCTTTGGGGTAAATACCCAGTAGTGCAATTGCTGGATCATATGGTAGCTCTATTTTCAACTGTTTGAGGAACCTCCATACTGTTTTGCAGAGTGGCTGCACCAGCTTGTATTCCCACCAACAGTGTAGGAGGGTTCCCCTTTCTCCGCATCCCCGCCAACATCTGTCGTTTCCTGACTTGTTAATTTTAGCCATTCTGACTGGTGTGAGGTGGTATCTCATTGAGGTTTGGATTTGGATTTCCCTGATGCCGAGCGATATTGAGCACTTTTTCATGTGTCTGTTGGCCATTTGGATGTCTTCTTTGGAAAAATGTCTGTTCATGTCTTCTGCCCATTTCTTGATTGGATTCTTTGTTCTTTGGGTGTTGAGTTTGATGAGTTCTTTATAGATTTTGGATACTAGCCCTTTATCTGATATGTCATTTGCAAATATCTTCTCCCATTCTGTCGGTTGTCTTTTGGTTTTGTTGACTGTTTCCTTTGCTTTGCAAAAGCTTTTTATCTTGATGAAGTCCCAATAGTTCATTTTTGCCCTTGCTTCCCTTGCCTTTGGTGATGTTTCTAGGAAGAAGTTGCTTCGGCTGAGGTCAAAGAGGTTGCTGCCTGTGTTCTCCTTTAGGATTTGGATGGACTCCTGTCTCACATTGAGGTCTTTCAACCATTTGGAGTCTATTTTTGTGTGTGGTGTAAGGAAATGGTCCAGTTTCATTCTTCTGCACGTGGCTATCCAATTTTCCCAACACCATTTGTTGAAGAGACTGTCTTTGTTCCATTGGACAGTCTTTCCTGCTTTGTCAAAGATGAGTTGACCATAGAGTTGAGGGTCCATTTCTGGGCTCTCTATTCTGTTCCATTGATCTATGTGTCTGTTTTTGTGCCAGTACCATGCTGTCTTGGTGATGACAGCTTTGTAATAGAGCTGGAAGTCCGGAATTGTGATGCCGCCGGCTTTGCTTTTCTTTTTCAACATTACTCTGGCTATGCGGGGTCTTTTCTGGTTCCATACAAATTTTAGGATGATTTGTTCCATTTCTTTGAAAAAAGTGGATGGTATTTTGATGGGGATTGCATTGAATGTGTAGATTGCTCTAGGTAGCATTGACATCTTCACAATATTTGTTCTTCCAATCCATGAGCATGGAACGTTTTTCCATTTCTTTGTGTCTTCCTCAATTTCTTTCATGAGTATTTTATAGTTTTCTGAGTACAGATCCTTTGTCTCTTTGGTTAGATTTATTCCTAGGTATCTTATGGTTTTGGGTGCAATTGTAAATGGGATCGACTCCTTAATTTCTCTTTCTTCTGTCTTGTTGTTGGTGTATAGGAATGCCACTGACTTCTGTGCATTGATTTTATATCCTGCCACTTTACTGAATTCCTGTATGAGTTCTAGCAGTTTTGGGGTGGAGTCTTTTGGGTTTTCCACATAAAGTATCATATCATCTGCAAAGAGTGAGAGTTTGACTTCTTCTTTGCCAATTTGGATGCCTTTGATTTCTTTTTGCTGTCTGATTGCTGTGGCTAGGACTTCCAATACTATGTTGAATAGCAGTGGTGATAGTGGACATCCCTGCCGCGTTCCTGACCTGAGGGGGAAAGCTCTCAGTTTTTCCCCATTGAGAATAATATTTGCTGTAGGTTTTTCATAGATGGCTTTTATGATATTGAGGTATGTACCCTCTATCCCTATACTCTGAAGAGTTTTGATCAAGAAAGGATGCTGTACTTTGTCAAAAGCTTTTTCTGCATCTATTGAGAGGATCATATGATTCTTGTTCTTTCCTTTGTTAATGTACTGTATCACATTGATTGATTTGCGGATGTTGAACCAACCTTGCAGCCCAGGGATAAATCCCACTTGGTCATGGTGAATAATCCTTTTAATGTACTGTTGGATCCTATTGGCTAGTATTTTGGTGAGAATTTTTGCATCCATGTTCATCAGGGATATTGGTCTGTAATTCTCCTTTTTGATGGGGTCTTTGTCTGGTTTGGGGATCAAGGTAATGCTGGCCTCATAAAATGAGTTTGGAAGTTTTCCTTCCATTTCTATTTTTTGGAACAGTTTCAGAAGAATAGGTATTAATTCTTCTTGAAATGTTTGGTAGAATTCCCCTGGGAAGCCATCTGGCCCTGGGCTTTTGTTTTTTGGGATATTTTTGATGACTGCTTCAATTTCCTTAGTGGTTATAGGTCTGTTCAGGTTTTCTATTTCATCCTGGTTCAGTTTTGGTAGTTGATACATCTCTAGGAATGCATCCATTTCTTCCAGGTTATCTAATTTGCTGGCATAGAGTTGCTCATAATATGTTCTTATAATTGTTTGTATTTCTTTGGTGTTGGTTGTGATCTCTCCTCTTTCATTCATGATTTTGTTGATTTGGGTCATTTCTCTTTTCTTTTTGATAAGTCTGGCCAGGGGTTTATCAATCTTGTTAATTCTTTCAAAGAACCAGCTCCTAGTTTCGTTGATCTGTTCTACTGTTCTTTTAGTTTCTATTTCATTGATTTCTGCTCTGATCTTTATGATTTCTCTTCTCCTGCTGGGTTTAGGCTTTATTTGCTGTTCTTTCTCCAGCTCCTTTAGGTGTAGGGTTAGGTTGTGTACTTGAGACCTTTCTTGTTTCTTGAGAAAGGCTTGTATTGCTATATACTTTCCTCTTAGGACTGCCTTTGCTGCATCCCAAAGATTTTGAATAGTTGTGTTTTCATTTTCATTGGTTTCCATCTATTTGTTTAACTCTTCTTTAATTTCCTGGTTGACCCATTCATTCTTCAGTAGGATGCTCTTTAGCCTCCATGTATTTGAGTTCTTTCCGACTTTCCTCTTGTGATTGAGTTCTAGTTTCAAAGCATTGTGGTCTGAAAGTAGGCAGGGAATGATCCCAATCTTTTGGTACCGGTTGAGACCTGATTTATGACCTAGGATGTGATCTATTCTGGAGAATGTTCCATGGGGACTAGAGAAGAATGTGTATTCCATTGCTTTGGGGGGGAATGTTCTGAATAGGTCTGTGAAGTCCATTTGGTCCAGTGTGTCATTTAAAGTCTTTATTTCCTTGTTGATCTTTTGCTTAGATGATCTGTCCATTTCAGTGAGGGGGTGTTAAAGTTCCCCACTATTATTGTATTGTGGTCGATGTGTTTCTTTGCTTTTGTTATTAATTGCCTTATATAATTGGCTGCTCCCATGTTAGGGGCATAGATATTTACAATTGTTAGATCTTCTTGTTGGATAGATCCTTTAAGTAGGATATAATGTCCTTCCTCATCTCTTATTACAGTCTTTGGTTTAAAATCTAATTTGTCTGATATAAGGATTGCCACCCCAGCTTTCTTTTGGTGTCCATTAGCATGGTAAATGGTTTTCCACCCCCTCACTTTCAATCTGGGGGTGTCTTTGGGTCTAAAATGAGTCTCTTGCAGACAGCATATCAATGGGTCTTGTTTTTTAATCCAGTCTGATAGCCTGTGTCTTTTGATTGGGGCATTGAGCCCATTTACATTTAGGGTAACTATTGAAAGATAGGAATTTAGTGCCATTGTATTGCCTGTAAGGTGACTGTTACCGTATATTGTCTGTGTTCCTTTCTGGTCTATGTTGCTTTTAGGCTCTCTCTTTGCTTAGAGGACCCCTTTCAAGATTTCCTGTAGGGCTGGTTTTGTGTTTGCAAATTCCTTTAGTTTTTGTTTGTCCTGGAAGCTTTTTATCTCTCCTTCAATTTTCAATGACAGCCTAGCTGGATAGAGTATTCTTGGCTGCATATTTTTCTCATTTAGTGCTCTGAATAGATCCTGCCAGTCCTTTCTGGCCTGCCAGGTCTCTGTGGATAGGTCTGTTGCCAGTCTAATGTTTCTACCATTGTAGGTTACATATCTCTTCTCCCGAGCTGCTGTCAGGATTTTCTCTTTGTCTATGAGACTCGTAAGTTTTACTATTAGATGTCGGGGTGTTGACCTATTTTTATTGATTTTGAGAGGGGTTCTCTGTGCTTCCTGGATTTTGATGCCTGTTTCCTTCCCCAAATTAGGGAAGTTCTCTGCTATAATTTGCTCCATTATACCTTCTGCCCCTCTCTCTCTTTCTTCTTCTTCTGGGATCCCAATTATTCTAATGTTGTTTCATCTTATGGTATCGCTTATCTCTCGAATTCTGCCCTCATGATCCAGTAGTTATCTCTCTTTTTCTCAGCTTCTTTATTTTCCATCATTTGGTCTTCTGTATTACTGATTCTCTCTTCTGCCTCATATTTCCTAGCAGTTAGCACCCCCATTTTTGATTGCACCTCATTAATAGCCTTTTTGATTTCTACTTGGTTGGGTTTTAGTTCTTTTACTTCTCCAGAAAGGGTTTCTCTAATAACTTCCATATTTTTTTCAAGCCCAGCTAGTATCTTTAAAGTGATGATTCTGAACTCTAGATCTGACATCGTACTAATGTCGATATTGAGTAGGTCCCTGGCAGTCGGTACTACCTCTTGTTCTTTTTGTTGAGGTGATTTTTTCTGTCTTGTCATTTTTGTGCAGAGGAGAATAGATTAATGAGAGAACAAAATGCTAGCAGAGTAACAGCGTCCCCAGAAAATATACTCTAAACAAATCAGAAAAGTCCTGAAGCAGTGGGAAAAGAAAGGGAAAGAGAGAAAAAAGAGAAAGAAAAAAAAGAAAAAGAAAAAGATAAAGATAAAAACAAAAACAAAACAAAACAACAACAACAACAAAAAAACAGAATGTGATCAAATATGATCAGGCTGGTATATAGATCAGTGCCACACACTAGATTTGGGGTGTATTTTGGTCTGTTAGAAGAAAGTGCCTCCCAAAATTTTAAAGAAAGAAAAACTTATATATGTATAAAAATAAGGGTTGATATGATGAAGGGATGGAATATGACTGTAAAGATGGAAATTATAAAAAATTTTGTAAAAGGAATTGGTAAGAAGTTGTTTGAAAAAAGAAAGAAGAGGATTTAAAAAGAGAAAAAAGAAGAAAAAAGGGAGAGGATGTGATCAGGCAGGGGAATAGAAAACACCATATACTAGAGATTTAGGGTATATTTTAATCTGTTAGAAGAAACTATCTCAAAATTTTAAAGAGAGAACAACTTATATATATAAGCCAAAAATACGGGTAACTACTATGAAGGGATAGAATATGACTCTAAAAATGAAAAATAAAAATTTTTTTTAAAAAAAGGGATTGATAAGATGTTGGTTGAAAAAGGGAAAAAGAAAAATTCAAAAAGAAAAAAAGACAGTTAAAAAAAAATTAACTTTGAAAGACTAAAGAATCATGGTAAAAAAAAGCCATGAATTCTATGTGCAGTATTCCCCTAGCGCTGGAGTTCTGCCGTTCTCATTGATCGGTAAACTTGGTCTTGGCTGGCTGTTCTCGCTGGTCTTCTGGGGAGGGGCCTGTTGCCGTGGTTTCCAAATGTCTCTGCCGGAGGTGGAATTGCCCTGCCCTTGCCCCCCTCCCGGCTAAGTAATCTGCTCGGGTTTGCTCTCCGGGGCTTTTGTTCCCTGCGAGCTTTCCGTACAGCTTTGAAGGCGGAGAGTGAAAATGGCGGCCTCCCAATCTCCGCCCGGAGGAGCCGAGAACTCGGGCCCCGCTCCTCAGTGAGCCCCCAGAGAAAAGCCGTCAGTCACTCCCGTCTCCCCCGTCTCCGGCCGCACTCCGTGCTCGCCCAGCCTGTGACCGCGCGTTTCTATCTCTGGCACCCGACCCCGGGTGGAGTCTCCAAACCCAGCAGATCCCTGCAGTGCACTCCCGCGGGGCTCCTCCCGGGGGAGGAAGGTGAGTTTCCCCGGATCTGCCGCTTGTTGGGTCCCTTCCAGAAAGTGGTCGCTTTTCTGTTCAGAGAGTTGTTGCTATTCCTTTCTTCGATCTCCTGTTGGGTTTGTAGGTGTTCAGAATGGTTTGATCCCTATCCAGCTGAATTCCTGAGAGGAGACGAAATCCAGGTCTCCTACTCCTCCGCCATCTTGCTCCGCCCCCTCCCACACTCTCTCTTTCTATATATATATATATATATATATATATATATATACACACATTTTGATTTCAGCTGGATTAGATTTTAGTTCTTTTATTTCTCTAGTAAGGGATTCTGTAGTGTCTTCTATGCTTTTTTCAAGCCCAGCTAGTATCTTTATAATTGTTGTTTTGAATTCTTGTTCTGACATCTTACTTTTATGTCCATATTGATTAAATCCCTGGCAGTGAGTACTTCTTCCTGTTATTCCTTTTGAGGTGAGTTTTTCCATCTTGTCAATATGTCCAGAAAGAATAGATGAGAGAGAGCGAGAGAGAGAGAAAATACAAAAATAGCAACAACAGGGGCGCCTGGGTGGCTCAGTCATTAAGCGTCTGCCTTCGGCTCAGGTCATGATCCCAGGGTCCTGGGATCGAGCCCCTCATCGGGCTCCCTGCTCAGTGGGAAGCCTGCTTCTCCCTCTCCCACTCCCCCTGCTTGTGTTCCCTCTCTCGCTGTGTCTCTCTCTGTCAAATAAATAAATAAAATCTTTGGAAAAAAAATAGGAACAACAACACCTGAAAGATACAAACAAAACAGAAGAAAACAGAAACCAAAGAGATGATGAGAGAAAAATCAAACAAGAAGTAGAACAGAACACAACAATAAACTAGATCCTGGGTGCATTTTGGTCTATTTGTTAGAAGAAACTAGATCCCAAAATAGGAAAGAAAGAAAAACATATATATACAAAAATAAAATTGAATGCAATGAAAGGAAGCCAAAAATGAAAAAAAATTATATAAAACATAAATGTAAAAATGAAAATTAAAAGACTTCAAAAAAGAATTGATAAAATAGCTGAAAAGGAAAAAGAAATATAAAACTGAAAGATGACAGAATAATAAGAAAAAACCACAAATGCTATATAGTGTTTTCCCCAAGAACTGGAGTTTTGCAGTTCTCTATGATTGGTAAACTTGGTATTAGCCTGATGTTCCTGCTGGTCTTCTGGGGGAGGGGCCTGTTGAGTAATTCTCAGGTGTCTTTGCCTGGGCGGAGTTGCACCATCATTGCCCGGAGGCCTAGCTCAGTGTATGGGGCTCCCGGATTGCACTATGGGGCTCTGTTTTCGTGCCTGAAGGCTTTCAGCACTAATGGGGGGGATGAAAATGGTGGCACTCCAATCTCTAGCCCAGGAGCTGAAAGTTCCTGCCCCCCACTCTTCAGTGAGCCCTCACAGAAAAGCAGTCAATCACTCTTGTCTCCCTGGTTTCCGTCAGAACTCTGTGTTCACTCAGCCTATGACTGAGCATCTTTATCTCAGGCACCTGACCCTGTTTCGATTCTCCAAACTTTATGGACTCTTGCGGTGGGCACCTGCACTCTGGGGAGGGAGGGGTTCTTGCCGATGTTCTGTCTCTTTTCTGGGCCCCTGCTCAGAGAGTGGTCGCCCAACTGTGTAGTAGTTCACGGTTTATGGCAACACCAGGCAGAAAGCCATCACCTGGACTCACTATTTTCAGCTGGTTTCCCTGCTCCAAATGCTGGGGACGCTGCTGCAGTCAGGCACCCCCATTCTTTTTGCAACCCCAGGGATCCTGAGACCACACTATCCCACCTGGAATTCCGCCCCGCTTTGCCACCTGAGCACCTTTCAGGCAGACTTCTAAAAGTTCCGATTTTGCACTCCGCTGCTTATAATACTTTAGAGCACCTGGCTTATGGAGGCTCGCCCCCCACCCCTGCAGTTTATCTTCCAATATATTGCCTCAGATTCACTTCTCCACACCTCCTACAAAAAGTGGTCATTTTTCTATTTGTAGAATTGCAACAATTCTTTTCTCAGTTCTCCGGTTGATTTCGTAGGTGTTCAGAATGATTTGATAACTATCCAGCTGAATTCCAGGGACCACACAAAATTAGGGTCCCCTACTCCTCCACCATCTTAACTCCTCCAATTTTATTGGTCTTTTCAAAGAACCAGCTTTTGATTTCATTGATTTTCTCTATTGATTTCTTGTTTTTAATTTCATTGATTTCTGCTTTAAATTTTATTATTTTTTTTCTTTTATTTTAGATTTAATTTGCTCTATTTTCTCTAGTTTTCTAAGGTAAAAGCTTAGATTATTGACTTTAGGTCTTCTTTTGAATATATGCATTCACTACTATAAATTTCTGTCTACTGATTTCGTTGTATCCCACAAATCTTGGTAAGTTGTAATTTTTGTTCAAAATTTCTCTTGAGATTTATTCTTTGACTCATGTGTCATTTAGAAATGTGTTGTTTAATCTCCAAGTGTTATGGTATTTTCCAGCTATCTTTCTTCTTATTGATTTCTAGTTCAGTTCCATTGTGGTCTGAGAGCAGACATTGTATGATTTCTGTCATTTAAACTTTGTTCAGTGTGTTTTATGGCCCAGACTGTGATCTATCTGGGTGAATGTTACATGTGAGTTTAAGAATGCATACCATGCTATTAGGTGAAGTAGTCTATAGATGTCCATTATATTCAGTTGATTGATGGTGCTGTTGAGCTAAACTATAGTTTTACTAATTTTTTGCCTGCTAGATCTGTCAATTTTTGATAGAGGGCCGTTGAAGTGTCCAACTATAATAGATTTATCTATTTCTCCTTGAAGTTTTATCAGTTTTTGTCATATATATTTTGACAGTATTTTGTTAGGCACGTACATGTTAAGAATCGTTATGTCTTCTTGGAGAACTGATTCCTATATAATTATATGATGCCATTTTTTATCCCTGATAACTTTCTTTACTCTGATGTCTACTCTAATAATATAACTACTCCTGCTTTCTTTTGATTAGTGTTAGTATGGTATATCTTTCTCCGTCCATTTACTTAAAAATTTTTTTTTATTGAAGTACTGTTGACATACAATATTATATTGGTTTTTAGGTGTAAAACATAGTGATTTGACCATTATATACATTACAAAATGCTCACTGCAAGAAGTATAGTTATCATCTGTCACCATACAGAATTATTACAATATTATTGATTATATTCTGTAACTGTACTTTTCATCCCCCTGACTTATTTTTTTTATAACTGGAAGTTCGTACCTCTTTATCCCCTTCACCTATTTTGCCCATCCCCCCACCCTCCTTCTCTGTGGCAAATGCCAGTTTGTTCTCTGTGTGTATGAGTCTGTTTCTATTTTTATGTTTGCTTTGTTTTTTGGATTCCAACCATAAGTAAAATCATATGGTATTTATCTTTTTCAGTCTGACCTATTTCACTTAGCATAATATCCTCTAGTTCCATCCATGTTGTCATGGATGGCAAGATTTCATTCTTTTTTTTATGTCTGAGTAATATTCCATTGCGTGCATGCAGACACACATACACACACACACACACGCAAACACACATACACACATACATACTACAACTTTTTTATCCATTCATCTATCAGTGGATACTTAGGTTGCTTCCATATCTTGGCTTTTGTAAATAATTCTGCAATAAACATAGGGGTGTCCATCCATTTACTTTTAATCTATATGTGTCATTATATGTAAAGTGGGTTTCTTGTAGATATCATATTGTTGGGTCTTGCTTTTTAGTCCACTCTGATAATCTCTGTCTTTTAATTGGTACATTTAGTGATTATTGATATAGGGTGATTAGCATCTACTATAGTTGGCACTGTGTTCCATTTATTGCCCTTGTTTTCTATTTCTATTTTTCTCCTACCCTTTTTCTGCATTTTGTACTTTTAATTGAGCATTTTACATGATTCCATTTTCTCTCCTTTCTGAGAGTGTATCAATTATACTTTTTTAAAGATTTTTTTTAAAAAGTAATCTCTACACCCAATGTGGGGCTCAAACTCACAACCCCAAGATCAAGAGTTACAAGCCCTACTGACTGAACCAGCCAGGTGCCCCTATCAATTATACTTTTTAAAAAAAGATTTTGTTTATTTATTTATTTTAGAGAGAGAGCGAGAGAGTGAGCTGGGGGAGGAGGAGAAGGAGAGAGAATCTCAAGCAGATTCTGCACACGTGGAGTCAGCCACAGGGCTCGATCTCATGACCCTGAGATCATGACCTGAACCAAAATCAAGAATTGGACTCAACTGACTGAGCCACCCAGGCGCTCCTCAATTATACTTTTTATTTTTTTATTTTATTTTTTAAAAGATTATTTATTTATTTGAGAGAGAGAAAGGAACACAAGCAGGGAGGAGGGGCAGAGGGAAAGGGAGAAGCAGAGCCCCTGCTGAGCAGGCAGCCTGATGCGGGGCTGGATCGCAGGTCCCTGGGTTCATGACCTGAGCCAAAGGCAGACACTTAACCGACTGAGCCACCCAGGTGCCCCTCAATTATACTTTTTAAAAAAACTTTGTTAAGTGGTTGTTCTAGAAGTTGTCATATTTATAATTAATCCAATTCTACATTCCAATAACATTATACAGCTTTATGAGGAATGCAAATATTTCATAATAATGAAATAATCCTAATTCCTCCCTCCCATCCTGGTCTTATTGCTGCCATTCATTTTACTTATACACAAGCATAAGTGTACACATAAGCATAGATAATCAAGGACAGTGTTGCTATTATTATTTTGAACAAACTTGTTAGATCAATTAAGAATAAAGAAAAGTTTTTATTTTACCTTCACTCTTCCTTTTCTTCATGTAGATCTGAGTTTTCTACCTACATCATTTTCCCTGTCTCTAAAGAACTTCTAACATTCCTTGCAAGGCAACAAATTCCCTCTTTTTTTTTTCTTTTTTTTTTTTTCCCCTGAGGAAGCCTTTATTCTGTTTTTGAAGGATAATTTCACAGGGTACAGAATTCTAGGTTGGTAGTTAGTATCTCACATCTCTTTTGGATCTAAGACGAGTTGTTGATTTTTTTTTTTCAATTCATTCAGCTTTTTAACTTTTTATTTTTTTATTTTTATTTTTTTTTTAAGATTTTATTTATTTATTTGAGACAGAGAGAATGAGAGAGACAGAGAGCACATGAGAGGGGGGAGGGTCAGAGGGAGAAGCAGGCTCCCTGCCAAGCAGGGAGCCCGATGCAGGACTCGATCCAGGGACTCCAGGATCATGACCTGAGCGGAAGGCAGTCGCTTAACCAACTGAGCCACCCAGGCGCCCGCTTTTTAACTTTTTAGAATAGTGTGTTAACTTGCAACTTTTCACATCTGGACCAGAAACCAGAAGTCCCATTTTACATTTTGATGAGAATATATACATCACTGGCTTCCAAAATGGGCTGTTCCTCTATCCCCTTACAGACAATCATTTTTTTTTTATCAGGTTTTATTTATCCTTTCAGTTTTTCTTTTTTTTTTTTTTTTTTAATTTGAGACAGAGAGAATGAGAGACAGAGAGCATGAGAGGGAGGAGGGTCAGAGGGAGAAGCAGACTCCCTGCCGAGCAGGGAGCCCGATGCGGGACTCGATCCCGGGACTCCGGGATCATGACCTGAGCCGAAGGCAGTCGCTTAACCAACTGAGCCACCCAGGCGCCCCTATCCTTTCAGTTTTTAAAAATATAAGGAAATATAACACGTATATTAGTTTTTACCCCTGTTCTTAGGTAAAAGGTGGCATATTCTGCACCAGTGCAGTCCAATAGAAATTTCTGTAAAAATGAAAATGTTCTGTATCTGTGTTGCCCAATATGAAACATGGTGAGTGCTAATGAGGAACTGAATTTATTGTGTTGTTTAAATTTGGTTTGTTAAGTTTAAATGCCATGTGTGGCTAGTGGTTACTGCATTGGACAGGAGCAGCTTTACATACTTTTCTATACCTTGTTTTTCACTGAACGGTGTATCCTGGAGATCACTCCATAGCAGTAGAGAAAGGGAGTACTCATTGCTTTTTATAGCTGTATAGTACTCTAGGATGTAGGTATACCTTAAATACCTGTGTATTTTTACTAGATAGCATCAAATCCCCTCTACAGAGATTGTACTGTATCTCCAGCAACGCATCAGAATCCTGCTTCCTCACAGGCTCTCTAAGAGGAACGCTGGGGGGAGGGGGGGCGCCTGGGTGCCTCAGTCGTTAAGCATCTGTCTTCTGCTCAGGTCATGATCCCAGGGTCCTGGGATCAAGCCCCTCGTAGGGCTCCCAGCTCAGCAGGGAGTCTGCTTCTCCCTCTCCCTCTGCCCCTCTACCCTGTTCATGCTCTCTCTCTCTCGCTTACTCTGTCTCAAATAAATAATTTTTTTTTTAAAAAAAGAGGAACCCTGAGGGAAAGTGAATATAATGTGAGAAATCTATGAAAACTATTTCATAAATCAGGAAAATTAGATGTTTGAACAAGGGTCCTAGTCCTTGTCTTTGAGACTCTGGCTCTATTCTTTTCTGTCTCCTGTGGATCTAGGCCCCTCCAACTGAGAGAGGAGGGGTTTTTTTTTAATGTATTTTCCCTTCCTATTTTTTAAATAATTTTGTTATTATGTTATATTAGTCTTAAGATGAAGCAGAAACTCCATGTTACCTGAGAATACTAGTGGGAAGGACTTGCCTTCAGGGATGAGGCAGGCACAAAACCAGTTCAGAAATCCACCACTCTCATCTAACAAAGGGCTAAAGGAAAGAGTAAAATGTGTAGGTAGTTCTCGCCATGAGAAGAAACAAGACTGACCTTGTTCTTTACTTTCTATGAGTGAGATCTTTGGAGAAAGTAGGAGCCTGTTAGTGCTACGCAGGAGGAAGGAGGTGTGGGTTACAAGGTGCGACAGTTTTTCAAGGTTCAAATTCTCACCTCTAAACCACATGATTTCCTGTTTGGATGCTGAATTTCCGGGACTCAGGATGAAAGTTGGACTAAACTTGCTTGGAATGGAGTCCATTTGAGGTCAAGTTTCATCACCCCGTGGGGTGAGTGCTAATACCCATCTTGCTGCCTGTGGACATTTCCAATTATGCAGGTCTAGAGATCAAGAGAGACAAGATGTGGGATACAGATATTGAATTGGACTGACAGTGCCTGGTACAAAGTAAAAACCCAATACACATTAATAAATTAGTGAGATGTAGGAACAAGCAGAACAGGCAACCATGTATATGTCTGCTCAGTATTTTTATAAACATATGAATTTTTCAAAGAGAATTTGATCACTAAGTACTTATTGTTTCATAATCTGCTTTGAGGAAAACACTTTGTGTCTGATTTTTAAAAATTATGCCTTTTCATTGGGAAAAAAATAACCTATAGAAAATGGAGAAAGATGCCACCTGGTGATCAGAGTCAGTTGCAGGTGTAAAAGCCTCTTCTAGGGAACCTGGCAAAGGGTGAGGTAGTGGGAGAGAGTGAGGGTAGTATATTGATTTTATTGTATAGGCAAAACTTTCTGGAGTTTTCTACACACTGATGGCAATCCTGCTACATTCTTGCCTGTTGGGAATGAAAGGCTTATGTGCACAGTCTTTCAACTCCCACTCAGTTATAGTAAGAATGGGCCTTGGGCCTGGAACACTTACATCCCAAGAGATAAAGAGCCCACATAGCCTGTGCCAGGTTTGTGGCCTTGTGTGGGAATATCTTTCTCTGTTTCAGATTCAGTGAGTACTCGTTTTGCTTAACCGTGTGTGCCAGTGACCCTTAGGCACGGCCCCACCTTTCAGTATTTGTCACATCACCAGTTAATGGTTTAGTTGTTTAAGACATATCAAACAATATCACAGTGCATTAGAAATTAAAATTATTCTGTCTCTCTGTCTTCACCTTCTCCCCCTACATAATACAAATATAGTCACTGTTGATTTATTCATACCTATTCTCCAGACTTTTTTCTCTCTCTATAATATGCTAACTTATATTTAATCACACATAAATATCTATAAATCCATGTTGAGATATATATTCTTTTGCATAATGAGGCCCATACTCTACGTTACTTTTTATATTTTTTTATTGTCTTTATTTTTAAATTTTTTTTTAAGTAAGCTCTAGGCCCAATCTGGGGCTTGAACTCACAACTCCAACATCAAGAGTCACATGCTCTACTGACTGAGCCAGCCAGGCACCCCCTACATTATATTTTTGACTTGTTTGACTGACTAAATATGATTCTTTTTTCATTTTACTTATGTGTGGTGTGTTTCTAAGTATTTGTTGGGGATTTATATTGCTTTTTATGTACATTGTCTTTTTTTCTTATTGAGATATAACTGACATATAACATTATATTAGTTTCAGGTGTACAACATAATAATTCAGTATCTGTATATTTTACAAAATGATCACCACAATAAGTCTAGTTAACGTCGGTTACCACACATAGGTACAAATTTTTTTCTTGTGATGAGAACTTTTAAGATCTACTCTCTTAGCTTCCATGAACGAAATATAATACTGCTTTACACATTTTCACTGCATACATACACAGCTATCATACATACACAGCTATCTTCCACCTTGATGATTTATTTATGTATACCTAATATGTATATCATGCATATTATATATAAAATATATTTAATATCATATATATTGTTTATTATACATAATTAATTATATAATACATATTATGTAATACTTATATATTATATAATTAATAAATGTATAATGTAATAATATATAATATGTAATGAATATTATAATATGTAATATATATTTACTATATATTATTATTATTTATTATATATATATGATCTAACTTTATATCTATTTATTAAAATTACATGTTGCATATGTCCCTCCTGGCCCTTATACTCAGGGAGTGTTGTGAGAAGTTCCAGAAGAAAACTTCATTGAGATTGCAGTTCAGTATGTGGTACATCATTCACAATGCCAGTGTTTGCTGCCTTCCCATTCCAATTCTTCTGATCTTTAACAAGGATGTTGTTTCTTAGTCTCAATAGAATTACTATATTTTAGTGAGCATTTGGGAATGTAAGAAGTAGAGAACACCACACCACACACACACACACACACACACACACATATTACGTAGGAAATTTGGTGCCATCTGTGTGGTATGCAGTGTAAAGGAGCTGGGCTGGGGAAAGTCCTCACCCTTCACATGGTAACAATTGTATTTTTCCTCTCCTCTATTGGTGCCCTCCTTGTTCACATTAGGACTGCACATAATTGGGAGTCTGGAACCTATCGGAAGCTCCAGGAAGAGGTAACTGGGGGATTGGCAGGGAAGAAGACTGCACTGAGAGTCAGGAGCTCTTCCCAGGTCTCAGTACCTGAGCCATCCCAGGATGAGTTCCTTCCCTTGCTTGTGACCTGCACTATGAAGCAGGTGTTCGCTGAGCACACCTTCAGTGGCCTGGAGGCTGCAGAGGTCATGGTAATGGTTTCACAGGGTCCTGGTCCTTTTAGAAGTTATAGTGACCTTTGTAGAACCTCCTTAATATATAAAGAGGAGGAAGAGTTCACTGGAGTCGTCAGACACTCCTCAAAGAGGAACTGGGCCTGGCACAGTGGGCAGGGGTTATGGATGATGAATAGGAGGGTGGGGACAGGGAGTCCAAACTGGTGAAGAATGGGGGCTCCCAGGTGAGCAGACAGGGCTCAGAGGTAACTGACTGGACACTCTAGGGGGCTGAGACCACCCTGGTTTAGGATTGATTGGAGATTTTAAAAGGACACATTTGCTTCCATGGGATGCTACGTAGTCCCTTTACACACTGAAATGACACAACTGTTGGTGAGAAGGAAAGTGCCCTATATGTCTCACTGGTCCATGGGGGCAGGAAAAAACCAGGAGCACCGACAGTAGTAAAGCTGATTTGATGTTCAGCTCCCTAAACCTTCATTAAAGTAGAAGCAGACATCAAGGGGAAGGATTTACCATTAATAGAACCCCACACTGGCTGGAAATGATACTTTTTTGTTTCTCACTGACCCTGGGTCCCATAGAATCCCATGTGTCAGCAAGTTTCTGCCTGCCTCCTGCAGTCGCATAACCAGAATACTCTCTCTGTGCGTTAGCTCTCTCTCCATGCTTTCATTTGTTTCATTTCTGTATCCTCCCAGAGATCACTCGGTGAGGCTTTTCTCCTCCTTTGTTGCCTCAACTCCTTTCATAAGTTCAGTGGGTTATATCAGAGAACCACACGGCTTGGACAAGTTTAAGCAAAATTTAACATTCACTGTCACTGTCTTTTACATATTGCTTTTGCACACTTATAATTTCTGCAGGGTTAAATGTGGCACCATGACCACAACTGGAGCTGGATTTGTTGACCAAACACCCCCTGATTATTGGGTAACTGTGCTGTGGTAGAAACATGAGCTCTGCATACTTTACACAAAAATGCATTTTGCTATTGTCCATACTACTTGACCTTTTTAAATGTGTTCACACTACCCGAACTTTTAAACTGTGTTCAGTAGACTCTGCACAGGATCTCACCTGGGATGTGGGTTTTTTCTGGATTTCAGTCACGTTAATTGCATGCACATACACAGTTGGCCCTATCCTGGATTCTTTTTGGGTAGCTTCAGTGTTTTCCCAGGTGGACCCACAATGCTCTTTCCATTTATCTCTAAATTCATCTTTCTGCCAGCTTACCGAAGGTAGAAATTAACAAACATGCAAAGGATGATTCCTAGGCTGTCCTGAGTCCTTTGACCTTAGAGCAGAAGTATCTAATAACCAGGGAATGGAGCTAATGAAGTAAGATATGTAGTATTTGTACAGTTTGGAACACCTGGAAAGCATTGCATTCCAATAGAGATTTTTTTTTTTTAAGATTTTATTTATTTATTCATGAGAGACAGAGAGAGAGAGAAGCAGAGGGAGAAGCAGGCTCCCAAGGAGCAGGGAGCCCGATGCGGGACTCGATCCCAGGACCCTGGGATCATGACCTGAGCCGAAGGCAGACGCTTAACCATCTGAGCCACCCAGGCGCCCCCAATAGAGATATTTTTTAAGGAAAGAGAAAAGATCACTGAGGTCAAAGTAACCAAATGTCTTAAGAAGTGATGTTCAGTTCATAACCATCTAGTTAGAATATGGGGAAAAGGTATGCCCTTATCTCAGGATATCTCTCATTCATTTCTTGATTCATACATTCATGAATGATAGGTGCCCCAAACAGTGGTGAGTACCTGCATGCCCAGCACTTTCTGCTGGTGTGGTCAATACAATCCCTTTACCATCTACCATTTATAGTGATACAGTCTTCAGTATTTCCTTGACATATATTAAGAACCACATCAGGGGCGCCTGGGTGGCTCAGTCGTTAAGCGTCTGCCTTCGGCTCAGGTCATGATCCCAGGGTCCTGGGATCGAGCCTCACATTGGGCTCCCTGCTCAGCGGGAAGCCTGCTTCTCCCTCTCCCACTCCCCCTGCTTGTGTTCCCTCTCTCGCTGTGTCTCTATCAAATAAATAAAATCTTTTAAAAAATAGGGCACCTGGGTGGCTCAGTTGGTTAAGTGACTGCCTTCGGCTCAGGTCATGATCCTGGAGTCCCGGATCGAGTCCCGCATCAGGCTCCCTGCTCGGCAGGGAGTCTGCTTCTCCCTCTGACCCTCCCCCCTCTCATGCTCTCTGTCTCTCATTCTCTCTCTCTCAAATAAATAAATAAAATCTTTAAAAAAAAAAAAAGAACCACATCAGATAGTGTTATAATTTTTGCTTCTACCATTGAACAGAATTTGGAAATCTCAAGAGGAAAAGGAAAATATTTAACCATATTTTTGTGCTTTCTGTTGTTCTTTTTTCCTTCCATATTTTCCTGAATTTCTTCTTATATCAATTCCTTTCTGTTTCCTTTACCCATTCTTTAGGGTATATCTGCTGGTGACAAATAATCTTAGTTTCCCTTCATTTAAGAATGTCTTTTTACTGCTATTAATTCTTGAAGGATAATTTAGTTGGAGATAGAATTTGAGGTTGACCGTTCCTTTATTTCAGCACTTGAAAAATGTGCCACTTCCTTCTGCACTACACAATTTTTGACAAGAAATATGCTATCCTTCATGCCATTTTCTTCCCCTAAGTAATGCATTCTTTCTCCCTGATTTCAAGATGATGATGATGATGATGATGATGATGATGATGATGATTTATCTTTAGTTTTCTGGGCTTGAGAAGGAATGCCATTAGTGTTTCTCCATTTAGTAGAATGCTAGCTTTTTGTCTGAGGTGTGTATACATATTTTCTTTTTTAATTTAAAATTTTCTTAGATAACATACAGTGCAATATTGGTTTCTGGAGTAGAATTCAGTGATTCATCACTAACATACAACACCCAGTACTCATCACAACAAGTTACATATTTTCATGTTAAGAAATTACCCACCAATTCCAATTTTATGGAGTTTTTTAAAAACATGAGTGAGTGTTGATGTTGATAAATACCTTTCTGCAAATGAAGGTGTCATATAATTGTTTCCTTGGCTCTGTTAATACACTAGATTGTATTAACAGATTTCCTGATATTGAAACACCTTTGCATTTTTGGAACAAGCTTTATAAGGTCATGATCTATTTTTATGTGCTATTCAATTGTGTTTGGTAATATTTTATTTAAGAACATTCCTTCAAAAAAAAAAAAGAACATTCCTTCATATTCTTATAGATACTATTGTGTAATTTATTTTTTTGTGAAATTGTTACTGTTTTTAAAATCAGTCTTATACTTCAGCATTTTACATATTTTCTAAGCCCATGAAATAGTTTAAACTCTTAAAGGTTTGGTGGAATTCTCTGGAAAGATCTCATCCTGTGCTTTTTCATGAGAGAATTATTTAAACTCATTCATTGTTTCTTCATGTAATTGGCCTAGTTAGACTCTTTGTTTCTATTGGGGTCAATTTGAATAAGTTGTAATTTTCAAAAAATTTATCCATTTTGTCTATGATTTTAAATGTACAGTTGACTCTTGAACAACATGTTTGAAGTGCATGGGTCCACTTACACGTGGACCTAAGTACTGCATTCAGTGCTTAGGTCCATAAATATATTGGAAAATTTGGGAGATTTGCAACAATTTGAAAAAAAAGCAGATGAATTGTGTAGCCTAGATATACCAAAAAAATTAAGAAAAAGGTATTATTGTGAGAATACAGTATGTAATACAGATAACATACAAAATATATGTTAATCAACTGCATGTTATTGGTAAGGCTTCTAGTCAACAGTAGGATATTAGTAATTAAGTTTTTGGGGAGTCAAAAGTTATACTCCAATTTTCAACAGTGCAGGGGCTCAGCACCCCTAACCCCTGTGTTCTTCAACAGTCAATTGTACTTGAATGAAATTCTGCAGATTTTTCACGTAAGAGACTCGAAACTTTCCTTTCTTTTATTTTTTATTTTTATTTTTCTAAGATTTTATTTATTTATTTGACAGAGACAGACACAGCGACAGAGGGAACACAAGCAGGGGGAGTGGGGGAGGGAGAAGCAGGCTTCCTGTGGAGCAGGGAGCCGGATGCGGGGCTCAATCCCAGGACCCTGGGATTATGACCTGAGCCAAAGGCAGACACTTAACGACTGAGCCACCCAGGCGCCCCACTTTCCTTTCTTTTAAAGACATCCAAATCCCTTGGTTGGTTTAGGGATGTATCCCATTTAGAACTTGAGCTGATTTTTTTTACTTTAATTTTTTCTTTTTAAATTTTTTTTCTAATTTTATTGATATACAATTGACATATAGCACTGTATTTGTTTAAGGGGGTACAGCATAATGATTGACTTATATATATTGTGAAATGATTACAAAAATTTTAGTTAACATCCATCATTTCATACAGATACAAAAAAAAGTTTTTTCCTTGTGATGAAAACCCTTAGGATCTATCCTATTAACAACTTTCCAATATGCCACACAGCAGTGTTAACTACTGTCCTCATTTTTTACATTACATCTCCACTACTTACCTATTTTTTAAATTTGAGTATAGTTGATATACAATGTAATATTAGTTTCAGGTGTACAACATAGTGATTCAACAAGTTTATATATTATGCTGTGCTGACCAGAAGTATAGCTGCCATCTGTCACCACTACTTATTTATCTTATAACTGGAAGTTTATACCTTTATCCAATTCCCCCTCTCCCTAACCCTCACTTCTGGTAACCACGAATCTGATCCCTTTTTCTATAAGTTTTATTTTGTTTGTTTGTTTAGATTCTATATATAAATGGTAGCATACAGTATTTGTCTCTTTTTTTTATAGGAGAAGGGAAGGAAAAATAAAATAAGATAAAAACAGAGGGAGGAAAGCTATAAGAGACTCTTTTCTCTTTTTTCTTTTTAGAGAGAGCACGTGCACATGTGTGCGTGCGAGCAGGGGTGGGGGGCAAAGGGAGAGCAAGAGAAGGAAGCTTTTTTTTTTTTTAAGATTTTATTTATTTATTTGAGAGAGAGAGAATGAGAGAGAGCACATGAGAGGGGGGAGGGTCAGAGGGAGAAGCAGACTCCCTGCCAAGCAGGGAGCCCGATGCAGGACTCGATCCAGGGACTCCAGGATCATGACCTGAGCCGAAGGCAGTCACTTAACCAACTGAGCCACCCAGGCGCCCCGAGAGAAGGAATCTTAAGCAGGCTCCATCATCAGCGTAGAGCCCGAAGTCGGGCTCAATCTCATGACCCTGAGCCAAAATCAAGAGTCGGATGCTCAACCGACTGAGCCACCCAGGTGCTCCAAGAGACTCTTAACTATACAGAACAACCTGAGGGTTGCTGGAGGGGAGATGGGGGCAGGGAATGGGGTAATTGGGTGATGGGCATTAAGGAGGGCACTTGATGTAATGAGCACTGGGTGTTATATGCAACTGATGAATTACTAAATTCTACCCCTGAAACTAATACTACACTATATGTTAACTAACTTGAATTTAAATAAAATCTTGAAAGAGAAAGAAGTATTTGTCTTTTTCTGTCGGACTTATTTCACTTAGGATAATACCCTCAAGGTCCATCCATGTTATTGCTGCTAATTTGTATTACAAGTGCTCTGCATATGTATATTTTCCTTTCCTTTTACTATTTTAGTTGCACAAGGAAAATATTTCAAAGCTGTTTTAATCTGTGTGTGTTGGTTATCCTGGTCCCTAGGCTGAAGGAGCCTGTGACTAAAGTTGCCCGTGAATCCTGCTGTTGCAGCATTTTCCCTTCTGGAAGCTGTGGGCTGAGCACTGGGTGATCTCATGCAGTTTCTCCCTTTCTCTCCCCTGTGGTTCTCTGTTTGGCTAACTGGGGGTTAAACTCATGAACCTGCTTTTAGTTAAAGGTACCTTTATTTGGAGAGAACAGAAAGAAGCATGTTGTAAAAATATTTTTGTCTCATGACCTTCACTAAATCCTGGGAAGGAGAGACACTGTAGGACTGCAGAATATAAGGTTTATTTGAGAGACATGCTTGCCCTTCCCCTAGGCATCCGTATGTCCCTGAAGCAGTCCAGTTAAGACTGCCATGTGGTAGATTCATAAATTAGTTCTAGGACCATCCTATTATCTAATTCCTTTGGCTTAGGGATGTTCCCCATTCTAACACTGAGCCCATTTCCTATGGGAAAGGCTGGAGATATTTATTTTTTCTGATTACTTTTTTTAACTTCCAAAACCAAGGCACTTTCATTGTAAATAAAAAATGGAAAATGAATGAAAGCAAAATAAAAATCATTAGAAACATTTGAAAGTCTACTATTCATGGATAAGTACTAGTGGTTTAATAAATTTGTAATTTTCAGAAATTTTGCCATTCAAATATAGCCATATATATTTAAGAATAGCAATGAGATGGTGTCCTACTTACAGCTTTGTAAACTACTTTTTTTTTTTTACAACAAACATGAAGGTCAATCCTTGCCAGTTAATATAAGCCCATATAATAAAAATGCTAGTAAAATCACTAATGGTCCATTGTGGTATGCTAATAATGATAAGAAAGGTTAATATTATTGCTGATTCCCTCTGTGCTCCAAACTGTTGGAAGTGCTAAACCTATACTTATTCATTTCAACCTCACTGCAGCCTAGGAGGAAGAGCTATTGTTGCTCAACTTTACACAACGGGGAATTGAGGCAGAGTGAGGGCAGGGCTAGCAAGTCACAAGACTAGATTTGAACAGAATTTGTGTGGCTGCTGAGCCCCTACATTTAACCAGTGTACACTACTGCTTTTCATCTTATAAGATCCTCAACCTTACTGTTGAATTAGGGCACAGCAAAAGAAAACTAATTAAGGTCCCATGGTTTTTTTCTCGGTTAACTAGGCAAAAATTTAAAATATTGATCTTCAGTAGTGTGGTTTGGAATTTGGGGAATGGTGTCCTCTTATCCTGTGGAATCTTGTATCTTGTCTCCCTCACTGGGCCCTCCAGTATCTTGTCTCCCTTCCTGGGCCCCAGGGATGTTCTGTTCTAAAATGAATGGCTTACCTATGGTTGGGGAAGAAAATGCTTATGTTTCCCAGCCATTTTAATATTTTGTGTAATTGCAAGAGTAATTGGTGTTTATTATAGTTAAAAGTAGATGACATGGAAAGGAAAATAATACCTCAAAGTTCACCACCCAATGTAAAGCCTTTTTAATATTTTCATCTGTATCATATTCTTCCAGAAGTATTCAAGTATTCTTATGCAGGTACTTATGTATTTATGTATGTATTCATACATTTATATATTTATGTGCAAAACATAAGATCTCATCTTTATTTAACATTTAACTTTATAACTTGCTTGTCTCACTGTAGTAGATTGAATTGTGTACCCCCCAAATATTTCCAAATTCTACCACCCCCTCCATATCTTATTTGGAAATAGGGTCTTTGCAAATATAGTTAAGTTAGAGATCTTGAAAAGTTGTCATTTTGGATTTAGGATGGTCCCCAAATCCAATGACTGGTGTCCTTATAAATAAGGGAGAGGGAGATTTCACGCACACAGGAAGAAGGCCATGTGAAGATAGAGCAGAGTTATGTTGCCACAAACCAAGGAAAGCCAGTAGCTACCAGAAACTGGAAGAGGTAAGGAAGGATTCTCCTCTCAAGGCTGCAGGCTCTAAGCCTGGTCCCACCAACACTTGATTTCAGATTTCTGGTCTTGAGAACTATGAGATCATAACTTACTATAGTTCTAAGCCACGAAGTTCCTGTTATTTAGTTATGGCAGGTCTAAGCACTAATACATTCATTAACCACATACCCCAAAAGTCATTGATTATGGATAAACATCAGTCTATATCTTATCTTTCATGCCTGAGAGGATAGTAATGCTAATAAGGACATATAAGAAAAACAAATATGGCTAAATTTTTCTTATGTGCTAATGATTTTTTTTATTGAGTCATCTAATGCTCATAGCACCCCTATGAGGTAGATACTGTTGCTCATCCTCATTTTATAAATGAAAAGCTGAGGGACACAGAGAATAGGGACTTGGCCCAGGACTGCACAGTTAAGGAGCAGGACAGCTTAACTTTGTATAGCACCACATTCTCCAGAGCGTGGAAACAGTCAAAGATTTGTTATGAAGAGACAGAAGCAGTCTGCAAAAGTACACATCTTTTAGGTAGTCATTAAAGGTAATATTCATATCTTCATATATTTATACAAATAATGACTTGGTGACAGAAAGATGCCTGTGACCTTGGTGAGAGCACGTTCTGTTCTGGGGACAGAAGCTCTAGTGCAGTGAGATAAGAAGTCAGTGGAAAGTGAAGAATAACAGGGAATGCAGAAAATGCTTTCTGGAACTTTGATTTTGAGGGCCAGTGGGTGGGGAGGGAGGCAGAGAAGGGAGAGAAGGAGAGAGGGAAGGAGGAAGGCGGGGAGGGAAAGAGAGAAAGTCAATGACTGAATGAGGATGAAGCTAGTGGGACATCTCCAGTGGAACAGTATGGGTTTTGAGATCAATATATATTTAGCCATAGGTGAATGGAAGAGTGGATAATTGCATGTCAGCGAAATGCTAGTAATTCGTGGATTGTTGCCTCTCAAAGAGGCAGTGGGTGGCAAGAATCCTAATGTGATGTGGTTGGATAATGCATGCTCTGAGGACTCTGAGGACCCCTGCACTGGTGACTGTGATGGGTCCAGAATTTTCCTACAAATCTATCAGGATATGGAGCCATCCAGGAGCAGCAGTTAGGCAAACACCACAGTGTGCTACCCTGGTGTTAGCACCACTGAGCTCACCAGATGAGTCAGACAAGCCTGTCTTCCCAGCATTGGCAACTGTATTAGGGTCTGCTCAGGGGCATGATGTTGAACAGCTCTTATGAGATTCTGAATCACTTAAGAAAGTAGAGAACCTCTGTCTCCAAAAATTTGACTCAAGGCATGTCAGAGAGATATTTTCTTCCCTCCTCTACATATCTATAACCTCATTAAGAGAAACAACTTTTCACAGTGCCTGCCTTAGCCTTGAGGCTCAGCCAGCACCTACTGTTCTAGCTCAACATTTAAAGGGCCCCTGAAGTCCCACTACATGCCGTATGATATAGATAACTTTTCTCATTTAATCTTTCGAACAGTTCTGTACAAAAGTATGGTGAGCCCCACTTCACAGATGACCAGGCTCAGGTTGACAGAGCCTAAGTCATTGTTCCAAATAAGTGGCAAGATGGGAATGAGGTTCTATCCCTTGCCCTCCCTAGAGAACACAGAGCAGCCTCCCCTTTCAAAGATGGGTTTTCAGGGCTGGAGAAATGGTTGGATCACAACCCCCCTGCTATTGTGGTCCCTTGGGTACTCACTCAGAGGAGATGAAATTCTACTCCTTGTGCTGAGAGACCTGGGGTGTTGCACCACATCCATTGGCTGATCCCTGAAATGGGGAGTGGGGTTTGGGCAGAAGCTCGGGTGTTGACCTTGGGACAGGTTATCTTGAGGGAAGGAAAGTGATCTGTATAGAACTGCTTTAAGAAATTGTACTTTATGTTTCATCTCATCTAATCCTAACAGCTATTCAAGTTATTCAGCATTATTACTAATATCTATACCAGGATACTGATTTTAGAGGAGTTCATGTAAATTGGGAAATGCTTTTTGTCATCTCCCTATCAACAGCTAATTTTGGAATAACTCTGAAATTTTTCTGTAATTTTTTAATGCCTCCAGGGCTCTGAACACTCTAATCTCTCCATAAGACGTCATTACATGCTCCCAGTGTGTTATTCAACTTTAAAAAAATTATGCTCCATAAAGCTTTAAAGTCACAATATTATTGAAATTGAAAAGCAAATTTGAAAGTAAAAAACATACGGGCACCTGGGTAGCTCAGTTTTTAAGCATCTGTCTTCGGCTCAGGTCATGATCCCAGTGTCCTGGGATCGAGCCCCACATCAGGCTCCTGGGTCAGCTGGAAGCCTGCTTCTCCCTCTCCCACTCCCCCTGCTTGTGTTCCCTCTCTTGCTGTCTCTCTCTCTCTGTCAAATAAATAAATAAAATCTAAAAAAAAAAAAGTAAAAATTACCATAAAGAATTGTGTGAAGACATTGGGGAAAGTGTTTGCAAATATCTCAGATATGCGGTTAGGAGGCACCATTCTATTGACAACAGACCATTTGGGTCGGGGGGTAGGAGTAGGTCTAGTGAGAGATGCAGGACAATTTCACTTTATAAATATATTTTATTATTTGGAATGTTGTATTCAGGAAAAATGGTACTTTCATAAAATTTTGGAAACAAAAAAGACTTGTGAACAGATTGAGAAATGTGTACATATATTAGTTACTTTGTAAAGTCTCCATTATATTCAATTTCAAGGAGAAATGAAGATAGATAATGAAGTAGATTAAAAAAAATTAAATTGACTCTGTGTGTGTGTGTGTGTGTGTGTGTAATTCAGACTGGAGCAGGACTTTTAATCTCAGGTTTAGATACTCCAGAATATGTGCTTTTTTATATCCTAGAAAAGTGATTAATGCAGAGGGATTGTTCCAGTTAAATAAAACTGCAAGAAACACTGGCAAGCTCCCAAACCTCCACCCCGCTCTCCCCCTTGCTCAACCCCTTATCTGAAACTTCACAGCTGCAGTATTAGATCTTCCCACCAGGTAGCACCACATCCATTTCCATAAGTGTTCTTTTAAGGGTACGTTTGGCAACAGAGTAAAAAATATCATGAAACGGTCTGTGTACTCTATGAAACCAATTCTGTTTGGAAAATTCATAAGTATATTAAAGCAGCTCCATCTGCTGTTGACCCCAAATCTGTATCATGTTCATTGATTTATCTCTTCCCTCATCACTGTCCACTGATGTGCCCTGTAGGTCGTACACAGGGCTCTCTACCAGAGAACACGGTGTTCACGTTACATTACCCTACCCCTGTACAGACAAATCAGACCTTCTCTTCCACCGCACCCCATCTGTCATGCCCTGTCCATGATACAGGACACACCTGCCCAGATCCCGCTCTAACGCTCCATTTTCTCTCAGTCACCTCCCACCTGTCCTGAGCTGCTGTTCGCCCACCGCCCACTGCCAAGGCGCCACTGCCACCTGGTGTTTCATCGTCTGCAGACCCTGGCGTATATGTTTTTAGTCTTTTATATTATCAGGTTTCCCCCCCCACACCCCAGGAAGAATTAGAATCATTCTGTACATAGCTTCATAGGCTGGATTTTAAGGGAGGGTATTGCTTTTTGTTTGTTTTTGGGGGGTTTGTTTTTTTTTGGCTCTTTAAATAAACGTCTTTTGGGGCGCCTGGGTGGCTCAGTCGTTAAGCGTCTGCCTTAGGCTCAGGTCCTGATCCCGGGGTCCTGGGATGGAGCCCCGCATGGGGCTCCCTGCTCAGCGGGGAGCTTGCTTCTCCCTCTCCCACTCCCCCTGCTTGTGTTCCCTCTCTCGATGTCTCTCTCTCCGTCAAATAAATAAATAAAATCTTTAAAAAAATAAATAAACGTCTTTTTAAAGAATGAGAAAATGGCGGTACGTTGGTGCCACCTCGTGAAAGAAGCCTGAACTGCAGCTTGAACATTGCCGAGCTGAAACTGGGAGGGAAGTGCCCAAACCTACCGGGTAGAACTTTTTGGAACTCTGGGAGGAAAAGGGGCATTCCTAGGATAAACTCTAGCTTTTACTGATCGTACTGCAATACAATCTTCTTTTATACCCAAGCAATTGAACTCTGTCATGGGGGAAAGGAAATCTTTTCCTCTTGGGAAAATACCTGTTTGCCTCCATTTGAACAATCATTTCAACATTCCTGATCTGTAAGTGTGACAAAGAGGTGGTTGCTGAGTTGGCAAATGTAATTTCTGTGGAAGCATGGGGAAACACAGCCCAGTTAGATTAGAGATGAATACTAAGTTTGAAGGCAGGTGCAGTGGGATGTGAATGAGTATTGAGAATTCTTCTTAGAATTTTGCTGCTAAGGGGAGAATATATGTAAAGAGGACAGGGATGTGGAGAGAAGCCCAGGGCATTAATGCATATTTTTAAATTATCAATGATAAGAGAATTGAGCAGGTTGAAATCTTCATGGGAAGGAGCCATCTCTTCTTAGATTTAACATCTCAATTTACAACCCCACCCTTTCAACACTTTACTTCCTTTCCTTTTTCATTCTGGAGAAGCCTAAAGCTTAACCAAAGTGATGGTGTAGAGTTTGGTCCTAATGCCTGTTAACTGGATAGACAGATGAATGGATGGATGGATGCAGGAGGTGTTAAACATGTGCTGGGAAGTCATTGATTTTTACATCTGAGGACAGCTCTTCATGCAGTTAATGAAACCATGGTGTTGGGTGGCTGTGAGGATGCAGCTTCTCAGGACTCAGCAACTGATGGCTGCAAGATGGGAGGCATTTCCTATGTGAAGGACCAGCCTGAGTATCCTGGTTACCATAGATATGTGAAGTCATTGTGGCAACCGTGGTGACAGACAGACCTGGCCTGGCAAGAAGAGCATATCCTGCCTCTTAGGTGTCTGGGACTCAGCTGAGGGATCGGTCCTGCGGTGGGGGCTGAACTGCCCTAGTGTGTAGGGAGACAAAGGGATCCCAGATCCAAGTCACTTTTTCCCGTTTTGGGACTGGGTGACCCCGTCTTGTAGGTAAAGCCACTGGGGTATGGCCCAGCTCCAATGAGTGTTGGTCCTGCTCAAGGGGTGTCCTGGAACTGCTTTCCTCTAAAAGCAGGGGTACAGGAGGGAAGACAGATAATGACCTTGAGCCTCATCTTCCCCTACTTTAAAATGGGGATAAGAATGCTTAACTCAGGATCGCTGAGAACATTTAGTGATACATATGAGCAAGCCCATGGCCCTGTGGTTATTGTGGGATCATGAATGTCTGTATGAATTCAGTCCACTTATTATTCCTTTCCAACTTCGTTGTTGGGGGATAGATAAGGAAAGGAGAAGAAAAAGGCCAGGTGAGAATTCCATTATAATATGTGGTTGTTATGACCATGACCCATTGTATCAGTGTCACTGTCACTAACCTACTATCCTAGCATGGTGCTGGGCACTTAGTTACATCAATAAAGCATGTTGGTAGCTGGATCTGTCTCTCCCTATGTAGCTTCTCATGCTTGTGGCCCAGCTCATATCAGATGCCTGAAGGAGGCAGTTTCTGAGGATCTGTGTCCTGATGGCTGCTGATGCTTCTACTCCAGATTCAAGGCCAAAGTCCTCAGGAGACCCCAATACCTCACATACTTAGTGGTACAGGATGCCTGGCTCAAGTGATTTCACAGATAGGAATAAAAGCATGTTGTGGAATACCTCCTGTGAGGTTCACAAACCAGCCTAAAAATAGAGAAACTGCTTTGATCTCATCATGGGAGAAGAGGTTTAGCAGGTGGAAATTCATTCCATCGGCAGCTACATGCTGTGTAGTAGCCCTCATGGACAATCCTAGAGATGCCTATTATTGCTGAAAAGCAATAAATTGTCCATTTGGAGAAGGAAGTGGGTCTTTAATATGCATTTTTAGTAAATATACCTAAAGTGTTCTTGCCATGTATGTAATAACTTTCAATTTTCACATATCTCATAGATGGGTGTGGAAATGTGCAGTTGTTAGATCTTCCTAGCAAATTCACATTGTAACATAGATTCTCTCCTGATACCCATGTTTGTTTTCCATTATATAATGAAATTTTTTAAAGAGCCAGAAATTTTTGAAGAATCAGTTAAAATGTCAGTTACTAGAATTTAGTATTTTTTAAAATATTATTACCCTAGACTTTGCCTTATTATAATGATAGCCACTTTCCATAAAATTACCAGTTACTCTTAAATATTATAATTTTTACCTAGGATGTCATATTTTTGTATCTGTACTTCAGAAGGAAATGGACATCAACTCTCCCTAAATATCTGGTTAAGTTTCATTGCAAATGATTACTTCTTTTTTGGTTTTATGTAGTGTGGACCAATTTGATTAGATATAGTGTGGGTCTGTTAAGACTGTAAGAACATAATCATGGGAATCTTCTACCTGATTTAACTGCATCAGACAAGTGTGAATATATAAATATATGTTAAATAATTCATTGAAGTGGGGTTGATACTGTACATATTTAAAGTATGTGCTCTAGTAAGTTTTGATATATGTATACACCTGTGAATTCAACACTACAGTCAAGATAATGAACATATCCATCATTTCAAAAACCTTTGTGCTCCTCTGTAATGCCCCCATCTACCTCTCTCCAGGCTTGCTCTCCACATCACCAGACGCTATTCCCAGGCAACCCCTGATTAGCTGTCAGTATGGATTAGTTTTCTTTTCCTACAATATTATGTAAATGGAATCATAAATGTGTATTTTTTTTTGTCAGTTTGCTTTCCTTTAACCTAATTATTTCTAGATTTATTTGTTGCATATATGAATATTTCCTTTTTTATTATTGACTAATATTGCATTATGTGGATATATACAATTTATTCTATCCATTCAACTGGTAATAGGTATTTGGGCTTTTTCCAATCTGGGGCTCTTGTAGATGAAGATGCTATGAATATTTGTGTATAATCTTTGCTTGGACATATGCTCTCATCTTCTTCGGTAAGTACATTTAGAGTGTGAAAGCTGGATCATATGGTAGGTATAGGATAGAATCATATGGAAACAGACTAACTGCTTTCCAAAGAGGTTGCACCACTTCATTGCCACCAGCAGTGTATGAGAGTTCCATCCTCCACAGCCTTGCCAGGATGTGGTATGCTCACTGTTTTTATTTTATCCATTCTCAGAGGGGTGTAGTGGGATTACATTTTCCTAATAACTAATGATGTTCAGCATCTTTTCATGTGCTTATTTGACATTTGTGTATCTCTTTTGGTGACTTTCAAATATGTTGCCCAATCACTTATTTTAGTGTCTGTTTCTTCTCTTTTTAAAAATTTTAATTCCAGTGGTTGACATACAATGTTATACTAGTTTCAGTTGTACAGTATATTGATCCAACAACTCCCTATATTACTTAATACTCATCAAGATAAGTATACTCTTAATCCCCTTCACCTATTTCACCCATGCTCCCACGCACCTCACCTCTGGTAACCACCAGTTTGTTTCCCTTATTTATTTATTTCGCTTCTTAAATTCCACATGAGTATAATCACATGGTATTTTTCTTTCTCAGACTGGCTTATTTCACTTAACATTAGACTCTCTAGATCCATCTATGTTGTTGCAAATGGCAAGACTCCATCTTTTTTATGGCTGAATAATATTCCATTTGATATATATAATATGTATACATATTTGTGTGTATATATATATGTATATACATATGTGTGTATAGTGTATGAAAGTGGTCCAGTTTCATTCTTTTGCTTGTAGCTGTCCAGTTTTCCCAACACCATTTGTTGCAGAGACTGTCTTTTTCCCATTGCATATTCTTGCCTCCTTTGTCAAAGATTAATTGACCATATAATTGGGGGTTTATTTCTGGGCTTTCTGTTCTGTTTCATTGATCTATGTGTCTATTTGTGCCAGTACCATACTGTTTTGATTACTACATATTTGAAGTCTGGAATTGTGTTACTTCCAGTTTTGTTTTGCTTTTTCAAGATTGCTTTGGCTATTTGGGGTCTTTTTTGGTTCCATACAAATTTTAGGATTTTTCTAGTTCTGTGAAAAATACTGTTGGTATTTTGATAGGGATTGCATTAAATGTGTAGATTGCTTTGGGTAATGTAGACATTTTCACAATATTTGTTTTTCTAATCCATGAACATGGAATGTCTTTCTGTTTCTTTGGGTCATCTTTAATTTCTTTAATCAATGTTTTATGGTTTTCAGAGTAGAGTTCTTTCACCTCTTTAAGTTTATTCCTAGATATGTTGTTACTGTGGTGCAAATGTAAATGGGATTGTTTTCTTAATTTCTCTTTCTGCTGCTTCATTATTAGTATGTAGAAATGCAATGGATTTCTGTACATTGATTTTGTATCCTGCAAACTTACTGAGTTCATTTATCAGTTCTAGTAGCTTTTTGGTGGAGTCCTAGGGTTTTCTATATATAGTTTTTTTTTTTAAATAAGATTTTATTTCTTTATTTGACAGAGAGAAAGAGCACAAGCAGGAGTATTGGCAGGCAGAGAGAGAAGCAGACTCCCTGCTGAGCAGGGAGCCCGATGTGGGACTCGATCCCAGGACCCCGGGATCATGACCTGAGCCAAAGGCAGTCGCTTAACCAACTGAGCCACCCAGGCGCCCTCTATATATAGTTTTATGTCATTTGCAAATAGGGAAAGTTTTACCAATTTGGATGCCTTTTATTTCTTTTTATTGTCTCATTGCTGTGGCTAGGACTTCCAGTACTATGTTGAATAAAAGTGTGAGTAGACACCCTTGTCTTGTTCCTGACCTTAGGGGAAAAACTCAGTTTTTCCTCATTGAGTACGATGAAGGCTGTGGGTTCTTTATACATGGCCTTCATTATGTTGATATTGGTAGGTATGTATTTATTGCCATTTTGTGGTTGTTTTTGTAGTTCTTCTCTGTTCCTTTCTTCTCTTGCTCTCTTTCATGGTTTGCTGGCTTTCTTTAATGATATACTTGGATTCCTTTCTCTTTATTTTTTGCATATCTGTCACTGGTTTTTGATTTGTGGTTACTGTTCAGTTTGTATATAGCATCTTTTTTGTTGTTAATGAAAATAAGTTTTATTACATCAAGTAATAAATACATACAAAGATGCAAACAATTTTATTCACTTTCTTCCAAATGTTTAGATCAACTTACAGGAAAGGCGGAACTGAAATCCATACACAGTCTCAATAGGAAAATTTTTAAGGGTTTCTTGTTAGGTTAGGTTTGTTAGGTTGCTCTTTCTTCTGTATTCATAACTTGTGCATTTTTTAAATTGACCTTAAAGCACTGATAGTCATACAAGCAAATGATTAAGCACAAAAGAAGTTACATTAAATGGAATCCACACCATGTGGCAAACATATGCACTAAAAACAAAACCCTCAGAGTTGTAGTATTAACTTATGAAAAGGAACAAAGAATAATCTGGGTAACCTAACTGTATTCAAAAGAGAGGATGAAAGGGAGACACTGGTATCTTTGCTGTGAGATAAGTATCTTTTACATGCAACTTTTAAATCAGTGCTTTAAAAAAAATCCTGGGTAGTTCCTAACTATTTAAAATGTAAATCCTAGTCATCTGCAAAATATTTCTCAATCTCAGAGCCTCATGAACCATGGGAGGGACACGGGAAGGAGAAAACAAACTGCTACCATTTTGAAAACAAGAGTTTCATCTGAGGGCGCCTGGGTGGCTCAGATGGTTAAGCATCTGCCTTCGGCTCAGGTCATGATCCCAGGGTCCTGGGATCGAGTCCCACATCGGGCTCCCCGCTCAGCGGGGAGCCTGCTTCTCCCTCTGACCCTCCCCCCTCTCATGCTGTTTCTCGCTCGCTCGCTCTCTAAAAAATAAATAAAATCTTTAAAAAAAAAAAGTTTCATCTGAGCATGGGAGATGAGCTGTAACTTCTCATCTTGGAAGAAGATGGAAAACCTTCCGCACTAACAGGCAGCTAGGATCTGGCATTCCACTCCTTTTCAGCCAAGCACTCTCACACCAGTCCTCTGGTGTGAATAATGCCTCATTTTAGTCTCTCCATGGCACTCTTGTTCCCTGCATAGGTGGGTCTAATTTCCTTCCCCAACTCCTTGATGATGGCTAGCAACTCAGCATATTTGCTTTTGGGAGCCTGGCTGTTCCCCGTTCCCTGGGTGTAGCCTAGAGATGGTAGCCCATAGTTACTTAGCAATTGGTGGTACTGTAATTATGTTACCATACTGGTGGATGGCAGGTGGACGCTCCCAGCAGTATTGATGAAGGCCACGGGCATGTCTGTATATAACATCTTATACATGCAGCAGTCTATATTAAGTTGATGGTTGCTTCAGTTTGAACCCATTCTTTACTCCTCTTCCCCAACATTTTAGGTATATGGTGTCATATTTAACATCCTTTTATTTTATGAATCCCTTGACTGATTTTTACAGAAATACTAGTTTTTACTGCTTTTGTGCTTCCTACTTTTCTTACTCTTACTTACAGTCTTTCCTTTCCAACTCATAAAATTTGGCCCCTCTCACTTTCAAAGCCAAATGTTATGGGGATTTATCTTTCCTGTGTGGGCTTCCTGGTGTGATAGTCTGTTTCTTTCCCCTCTCCATGCCAGGGTCTCTCCCTCTGCAGAAGGTCCCAGGGCTCCCTTTAGCTTCTAACTGCATCTCTGCCTTTCCTACCCTCTCTGATATGGCCTCTTTTCTTTTTTTTTTTTTTTTACATTTTTAAAAATTTTATTATGTTATGTTAATCACCATACATTACATCATTAGTTTTTGATGTAGTGTTCCATGATTCATTGTTTGCTTATAACACCCAGTGCTCCATTCAGTATGTGCCCTCTTTAATCCCCATCACCAGGCCTACCCATCCCCCCACCTCCTCCCCTCTAGAACCCTCAGTTTGTTTCTCAGAGTCCATAGTCTCATGGTTTGTCTCCCCCTCCGATTTCCCCCCTTCATTTTTCCCTTCCTACTTTTTTTTTTTTAACATATAATGTATTATTTGTTTCAGAGGTACAGGTCTTTTCTACCTTTAGTTGTGGAGATTGCTCTGCCAGTCTTTGGGTCATTTTCTGGGTTATTTCCATTGATGTGAGTGTTATCTAGTTGGATCCATAGGATGAGGTGAGCTTAGGGTCCCCCTAGTCCATCATCTTTTTTGTAATTCTCCTCTTCTAATTGACATTTATAAGAATTTTTCTTCTAGATACAAGTCCTTTATCAGATATATGATTTGCAAAATTTTCTCCCAGTCAGCAGCTTGTCTTTTAATTCTCTCAATAATGTCTTTGGAAGAACAAAGTTTTTAATTTTGAGGAAGTCTAGTTTTTCAATTTGTTTATTTATTGTCTTGATTTTGCTTTTGGTGTCCTATCTAGGAAATCTTTACCTAACTTGAGGTCAGAAGGATTTTCTACTGCATTTTCTTCTAGAAGTTTTATATTTTAGCTTTTTATTAAGTCTCTTGTTCATTTTGAGTTGACTTTTGCATATGGTGTGCTATATCTATCGCAGTTGATGTTTGTGCATATGGAGACCCACTTGTTCCAGTACCATATGTTGAAAAGTCTACACTTCCTGCACTGAATTGCCTTTAGCTTTGTCAAAAGTCAGTTATTCATTTATGAGTGGTTCTATTTGTGGACTCTTTATGTTGTTCCTTTGATATACAATTCTATCTTTATCCCAATACCACTCTGTCTTGATTACTGTGGATTTATGATGAGTCTTGAAATAAGACAGTGCTTATCCTCTCAATTTATTCTTTTTTTTCAAAGTTATTTTCATATTCTTGTCTCTTTTTATTTCCACATGACTTTTAGTATAAGAATGTCAACTTATGTTTTAAAATGTATGCTAGGATTTTTATTGGGATTGTATTGATTCTATAGGTCAGTTTGGGGAGGATAGATAATAATACTAGGTCTCCTCCCTCAAGAAGATGATATATCCTTCCATTTATTTAGGCCTTGTTTAATTTCTCTCAGCTGATGTTTTGCAGGGGTCACAGTACTGGCCTTGCACATGTGAATATGCATGTGCTATATAGTTTTCTCTATGTAGTTCATACTTTTTATGCTATTGTTAATGGCAGTATTTTGTGTTACACTTTTTAGTTATATTTTCACTGAACTCTCAGTAGGAAAATGTTGCTGGGTAATGTTTCTGGTTGAAAGCACAAGTTACTTAAGGATGGAAAAAATACTTGATGTTTAAGACCTATATTAGTCAGGGTCTCCAGAGGAATAGAACCAATAGAGTGTTTATAGATAGATAGAGATATATTTTCAGGAATTGACTCGAGATTTTGGAGACTTGGCAGAATCTAATGGGAGAACCTGCCAGGCTGAAGACTCAGGGAAGAGTTACAGTTGGAGTCTGAAGGCAGTCTGTTAGAGAACCACAAGGTACTGATGTTGTAGATGATGTCAAAGGCAGTCTACTGGCAAAATTCCCTCTAGACCAGGGAAGATCAGCCCTGTGTTCTGTTCATGCCCTTCACCTGATTAGATAAAGCCCACCCACGTTATGGAGAGCTAATTGCTTTACTCAAAGACTGCCCATTTCAGTGTAAGTCACATTCAGAAACACTCTCACAGAAATATCCAGTATAATGAAATATCTGAGCACTGTGGCCCCACCAAGTGGACACACAAAATTCATCATCACAATATTCATTTGCTTAGATTGCCTTATTGGCTTTTAAATATGATTGGCAATATACTGATCCTAGGGAATCAAATGACCCATGGGAAATTCTACAGGTCATCTTCAGAAAATTAGTTACTAACATGAAATAATTTAGTGGCTTTTAACTTTATTTGTTTGGTTTGAATTGAATTGTGGAGTTTTCCTTCTTTATCCCCAAACAAATCCACCTCAATTAATTCCTTGGATCTTGGGTGGTAAGAAAAAGAGGGAGTGAGCACATATGAATGTGTGTGTGTGTGTGTGTGTGTGTAGCTGTGAGGAATATTTCTTGTGAGGAATATGTGAGGTGAATTACTGTGAGTTATGTCAGTCCTCCTTAGTTCCTAGTACATGTTAGGAGACAAGTCAGGATAGTTGCTGTTTGTTTTTTTCCCAGCTTTCCTTGGACAGCATTACTGTCCAAGTGGACAGTAACTGGACAGGTTACTCTGGTGACTCAGTGATTACTGGGGTATTTCATACAGAGTGAAAATGCATTTGTAATTCTTGCCTGAATCACTCGTTACCATGATAGCTTTTACGTGTTGATCTTACAATTGTCATTCCTTCTAGATTTATAAATTGTCATTAAAATATTGGGAAGTGGGGCGCCTGGGTGGCTCAGTCGGTTAAGCCACTGCCTTCAGCTCAGGTCATGATCCCAAGGTCCTGGGATCGAGCCCTGCATCGGGCTCCCTGCTCAGCGGGGAGCCTGCTTCTCCCTCTCCCTTTGCCTGCCTCTCTGCCTACCTGTTCTCTCTCTCTCTCTGTCAAATAAATAAATAAAATCTAAAAAAAAATATTGGGTGGGCGCCTGGGTGGCTCAGTTGGTTAAGCGACTGCCTTCGGCTCAGGTCATGATCCTGGAGTCCCGGGATCGAGTCCCACATCGGGCTCCTTGCTCAGCGAGGAGTCTGCTTCTCCCCCTGACCCTCCCCACCTCATGCTTTCTCTCTCTCTCAAATAAATAAATAAAAATCTTTAAAAAAAATATATATTGGGAAGAGCTTTTCCATCTCATTTATTTATTTATTTATTTATTCATTCATTCATTCATTCATGTATTTGTTTTATTAGTATGACTCATGGATTTTTATTTTGCTCAAAGGCTTACCATCTGACAGTATAATTGTGTAGTTTGATGCACACATTGTTACCGAATTGGCCAGTGTTTACCCCTTCAAATTAGGTTCTGTGTCTATTTGTCACCTCCCAAAATACTTTCAGTATGTACTTTGCTCTGCAAAATGGAGTATTTCCCAAAATATAGAAGGAATGTAATGTTGCCTCTGACATTAATTTGATAGCATGACTACCAGATAGAATAGTTGGACATGGGGCGCCTGGGTGGCTCAGTTGTTAAGCATCTGCCTTCAGCTCCGGTCATGATCCCAGGGTCCTGGGATCGAATCCCACATCAGGCACCCTGCTCGGCGGGAAGCCTGCTTCTCCCTTTCCTACTCCCCCTGCTTGTGTTCTCTCTCTCACTGTGTCTCTCTCTCTCTCTGTCAAGTAAATAAAATCTTTAAAAAAAAAAAAAGTAATACTTGGACATGGAGCAGCAAGCAGGGATGAGCCCATATTTCCATGATGTAAGAGCTTCAGTGTCACTGCTGTGTACGGGAGGGGGCTGTGAGATGGAGCTGGAGAAGAGGAAGAGTGTCACTGCACAGCTTCCAGTGACCTGAGTGAGGACAGGCAAGCACATCCTCGCCCCTTTTCCCTGCCTTTCGTGTGTTCTCCCTTCCTCTCACTTTCCTCTCTATTCCATGTGCTGAATGATCTCCTGTCTCTCCCTTCTAGTGAAAGCAGAGCAGTGTGTGAACTGTGAGCCCCAGAAACAGGAAACAATAGAGAAGAACCAGGTGTGATGTCCAGTGTGCTAGACAAATTGCTGGAACAAGAGCGACAAGATCAGGGTCCCATCATTGGGATACTTTAGGTAAGTCACTACTCTTCCTCCAGTGTCTTTTATATAACAGAATAACAATACCCAACTCTCCCAACCACCCAGGAGTATTGTGGACTTTAAGTGAGATCCCATGTGAGAAAGGAATCTGTGGTTATAGGTGGGAGGGAAGGACCAGTGCCCTTTTGAGTAATTTATTAACAGAGACACACCACGTATCACAGAACTCTGCAAGGTAGGCATTAAATTAATGGTACAGAAATGTTAGATGTTTAGATCAGGAGTTTTCCAAGTATGGTCTATATACCCCCTCATCAAGTTGGCATGGAGTGCTTGTTAAAATAACAGGTACAGAAGATCACCCTAGGTCTGCTGTATCCAAAACAGGGAGGTGGAGTGAGAATGATTTCTCCTGTGTGTTATGGTATTCACCCAAGATTGAATAGCACTGCTGTGAATTTGCAACAAGGGTTTCTTAAAATTTTGAATCATTTAATGTCTTATTTTGATGTCAGTTTCTTTGGAAGCTCAGCTTTAAATATTTGTGTGTGCTCCCAGTGGATCAGAAAGGGAACAATTCTTTCTTTTCAGTCATACTATTCAGTGTTTATTTGGGAAGGACTGCCATAGTTTCTTAAGGCTCATGTAACTAAGTACCACAGACTGGATGGCTTAAACCATAGAAATTTATTAGCTCACAATTCTGGAAGCTAGCCCTGATCAAAGTATTTCCAGGGTCATGCTTCCCCCAAAATCCTTTTGGGGACTATCCATGCTCCTTCCTAGGTTCTGGTGGTTTGCTGGCAATCTCTGCATTTATTGGCTTGCAGATGTTGGCTCCAATCACTGTCTTCATCATCACAGTGTGTTGTCCCTATTTTGTCTTCACATGGCTGTCTTCTCATAAGGACACCAGTCACATTTGTTTGAGGACAGACCCTACTCCAGTATTAACTAATTGCATCTGCAGCAACCCTAATTTCAAATACAGTTATGTTCTGAGGTATTGGTGGTTCATATCTTTTTGGGCGTGATGCAGTTCAATCTATAACAGCCATTGAAGTAGCCACTTGCCATGGATGCGTCACATTGAACAAGACAAGGCAGCATCCCTGGTGCTTTGTTTCTAGCCTGGAAAAACTGGCAATAAGCAGGTAAGCAAATAAATAGGCAGGAGAATTTCATATGGGATGAGTTCTTTAAAGAAAATAAATGTATCCATTGCGTAGGAAATGATGGGGACAGGGAGTGTTATAGATGGTGTTGTCACTGATGCTGTTTCTCAGGCAGTGACATTTGAACTGAGTCCTGAACAAGAGGAAACCGGGCCTGGGCTGGTATTTTGGTTTGTGATGTGTGTGGCGCTAGTTCCAGGAGCAGAGGATGAACTCAAGTGGCCAGAGTCTGGCAGACAAAGTGCCAGTCGTAAGAGATGAGATTGAAGGGCAGAGAGGAGCCACATATTTTGGGCTGTGTATGGAGATTGGAGTCATTCTGAGTTTGGAGGGTTGCAGTATGGGAGCAACAAGATCTGATTCATGTGCTCACAAGGTGACTCTGGCTGAGTTCACAATTCAGATATCTAAAATTTTTTTTAAATATCAGGGAAAAATGGTTTGTTTACTCTGATACCCATCCTGCTAGGAAAATTCATAAGTGTATTAAAGCAGATTCATTTTCCACTAACCGCAGACTACCTGGTGTTCATTGATTTATCTCTTCCCTCATTATTGCCAGCTGATGTACATTGTGGACTGTGCAGTGTCCCTACCAGAAAACAGGGTGTTCACCTTCTATTACCCCATCTTTGCAGGCTACCCAGACCAACTTATACTCCCTGTTTGTCATCCCCTGTCCATGACACAGACCACAGCTGCCCAGACCCCACTCCGAGCCCCATCCTCTCTTAGTTATCTATTTCCTCTTCTGCCCTGCATTGCCCTTTGCATGCCTGCTACAGACTGCCAAAGCATGCCACTGCCACCAGGTGTTTTTTTTTTTTAAGTTTATTTATTTTTTTTTTAGTAATTTCTATACACAACGTGGGGTTCAAACTCATGACCCTGAGATCCAAGAGTCACATGCTCTTCTGACTGAGCCTACCAGGCGCCCTTGCCACCAGGTGTTTTGATGTCTCCGGACCCCATAGTATATCACAATCTTATTTTACATCTATCATTTTTTCAGGTGTAAAGTCATTCTGTATAGGTTCACAGCCTGGGTTTTTAGGGTGGTTATTGTTATTTATTTATTTTTTTTTTACTTCTTGCAAACATTCTGTAGGACAGAAGTTTGACGCTGGTGGTACGTTGATGCCACCTTGTGACAAAATCCTGAACTGCAGCTTGAACAGGATAATGGGAACAAGGGGCTGGTGACCCACAGAACTTTCTGGAAGTCAGGATGGAAAGGGGAAAACTCCTTGGGTACAGTTATATTGATGGCCTGTCTCTGAACATTTTATATAAATGGAATCATGCAACATGTGGTCTTTTGCATATTTGGCTTTACTGTCATAGCATTTTCAAGGTTCATCCATGTTATAGCACATATCACTATTTTATTCCTTTTTCTTTTTTTTTAAAGATTTTATTTATTCATTAGAGAGAGAGAGAGAGCATAAGCAGGGAGAGGGGCAGAGGAAGAGGGAGAAGCAGACTCCCCGCTGAGCAGGGAGCCTGATGCGAGACTCGATCCCAGGGCCCCAGGATCATGACCTGAGTCAAAGGCAAACGCTTAACCAACTGAGCCACCCAGGCGCCCCTGATTCCTTTTTATTGCCAAATAATATACCACATTTTATTTATGCATTCATTAATTGATGGAAAATTGGGTTATTTCCATTTTTGGCTATTATAAATAATGATGCTATGTACGTCCATGTCCAAGTTTTTATATAGACATATGTTGTCATCTCTCCTGGCTGTGTACCTACAGTGGGATGCTGGGTCATATGGTAACTGCTGAAGCATTTCAGGAATTACCAGAGTGTTTTCATGACCCTGACAGTATTGAGGAGTACAGGCATAGTCTTGTTATTTTTTCTCCTGATTAGATTGAGGTTATGCATTTTGGGAAAGAACACCAAAGAGTTGAAGTGCCCTCGCATCACATTACATTTAGGAGGACCTGATACCAATATGGCATCACTGAGATGTTGACCCTCAGTACGAGGTTAAGGTGATGTTTGTTTAGTTTGACTAATGTAACTATTTTCCATTCACCTACTATATTCTTTAGATGTGAATCACTAAGTCAGTCCTGACCTCAGGGTTGGGAAATGGAATTAAGGTTCACCTCATGGAGACAAGATATCTACATATGTTATTTTGAATTATTTGATGAAGATAGTTTGTCTCTTGTCACCTGTTTTTTTATTATTTCAAACAACCCCACCCTTTTCACACTTTACTTCTTTGTTTCCATTCTGGAGGAGCCTAAAACTTAACTAAAGTGATGGTGTAGAGTTTTTCTTAATTCCTGTTAATTGGATGAATGGATGGATAGATGCATGCATGCATGCATACATGTAGGAGGTGTCACACATGTGCGGGGGGGGGGAACTCATGGATATTTACATTCCAGGCAGAGCTCTTCTTGCAGCTGAATGAAGCCGTGATATTGGTTGCTGAGAGAATGTACCCTCTCAGAACTGTGCAGCTGATAGTTTTGGTAGTTTATATATGTTTCTAGGAATTCATCCGTTTCTTCCAGATTGCCTAATTTGCTGGCATATAATTGCTTATAATATTCTCTTATAATTGTTTGTATTTCTTTGGTGTTAGTTGTGATCACTCTTCTTTCATTCATGATTTTATTTATGTGGGTCCTTTCTTTTTTCTTTTTGATAAGTCTGGCTAAGGCTTTATCAATCTTGTTAATTCTTTCAAAGAACCAGCTACTAGTTTCGTTGGTCTGTTCTACTGTTTTGTTTTTTTTTTTATTTCTATATCATTGATTTCTGTTCTAATCTTTATTATTTCCCCTCTCCTGCTGGATTTAGGCTTTATTTGCATTTTTTCCAGCCCCTTTTAGTTGTAAGGTTAGTATGTGTATTTGAGACTTTCCTTGCTTCTTGAGGAAGGTCTTTTTTTTTAAGATTTTATTTATTCATTTGACAGAGAGAGACAGCAAGAGAGGGAACACAAGCAGGGGAAGCGGGAGAGGGAGAAGCAGGCTCCCAGCCAAGCAGAGAGCCTGATTCGGGGCTCGATCCCAGGACCCTGGGACCATGACTCCAGCCAAAGGCAGACGCCCAACGACTGAGCCACCCAGGTGCCCCTTGAGGAAGGTCTATATTGCTATATATTTCCCTTGTAGGACCATCTTTACTGCATCCCAAAGGTTTTGGACTGTCATGTTTTTATTTTTATTTGCTTCCATGTATTTTTTTTTTATTTCTTCTTTAGTTTCTTGGTTAATGCATTCATTCTTTAGTAGGATGTTCTTTAATCTCCATGTATTTGTGGTCCTTCCAAATTTTTTCTTGTGGTTGACTTCAAGTTTCATAGCACTGTGGCTAAAAATAAGCATGGTATGATCTCAGTCTTTTTGTGCTGGTTGAAGCCTGATTTGTGATCTAGTATGTGATCTACTCTGGAGAATGTTGCATGTGCACTCAAAAAGAATGTTTATGCTGCTGCTTTAGGATGAAATGCTCTGAATATATCTGTGAAATCCATCTGATCCAGTGTGTCATTCAAAGCCCTTGTTTCCTTGTTGATCTGCTTAGATGATCTGTCCATTGCAGTGAGTGGGGTGTTAAAGTCCCTACTATTATTGTATTTTTCAATGTGTTTCCTTAATTTTGCTATTAATTGGTTGATATAATTGGCTCCTCCCACGTTAGGGGCATAAATATTTACAATTGTTAGATCTTCTTGTTGGATAGATACTTTTATTATGATATAGTGCTCCTCTTAATCTCTTATTACAGTCTTTGGTTTAAAATCTAATTCGTCTGATATAAGGATGGCTACCCCAGCTTTCTTTTGATGTCCATTAGCCTGATAAATGGTTCTCCACCCCCTCACTTCCAATCTGGAACTGTCTTTTGGGTCTAAAATGAGTCTCTTATAAGTAGCATATCAATGGGTCTTGGGCACTTTTTTTTATCCATTCTGATACCTTATGTCTTTTGATTGGAACATTCAGTCCATTTACATTCAGAGTAATTATTGAAATATATGAATTTAGTGCCATTGAATTACCCATAAAGTCGTTCCTGTAGATTGTCTCTGTTCCTTTCTATTCTTTGTTGCTTTTGGTCTCTCTTTCCCTTTAATATGTCTTCAGAGCTGGTTTAGTGGTCATGAACTCCTTTAGTTTTTGTTTGTCTTGGAAACTCTTTATCTCCTTCTATTCTGAATGACAGTCTTGCTGGATAAAGTATTCTTGGCTGCATATTTTTCCCATTTAGCACATTGAATATATCATGCCAGTCCTTTCTGGCTTGCCAGGTCTCTTTGGACAGGTCTGCTGCCAGCCTTTTGTGTCTACCCTGGTAGGTTAAGGACCTTTTCTCCTGAGCTGCTTTCAAAATTCTCTCTTTGTCTTTGCATTTTGCAAGTTTCACTATGATATGTCATTGTGTTAACCTGTTTTTGTTGATTTTGAGGGGAGTTTTCCGTGCCTCTTAGACTTGAATGCCTGTTTCCTTCACCAGGAAGGGAAGTTCTCAGCTATAATTTGTTCAAATAAACCTTCTGCTCCCTTTTTCCACTCTTCTATGATACAGATATTATTTTGTTTTATGGAATCGCTGAATTCCCTAAGTCTACCTTCATGATCTACTGGTTTTCTTTCCCTCTGCTTTTCAGCTTCATTATTTTCCATAATTTTATCTTCTATATTACTGATTAGCTCCTCTGCTTTTCCATCCTCATGTTTATGGCTCCACTTGGGACTGCATCTGAGTTATAGCATTTTTCATTTCGGTCTGAATAGATTTTAGTATTTTTATCTCTATAGCAAGGGATTCTCTAGTGTCTTATATGCCTTTTTCAAGTCCAGCCAGTATCCTTATAATCATTGTTTTAAATTATAGTTCAGACATCTTACTTATAACTATATTGATATAACTGTATTGTATAACTCTATTGATTACATCCCTGGCTGTGAGTACTACCTCCTGTTCTTTCTTTTGGGGTGAATTTCTCTGTCTCGTCATTTTGTCCAGAAAAGAAGAAAGAAGAAAAAAAAAGAACAGCAAGAACAACAACAACAAAAAAAATACAAAAAATCTAGATCCTGGGTGTGTTTTGGTCTGCTTGTTAAAAGAAACTAGATCTTAAAATAAGAAAGAAAAAAAAGTCTAAAAATAAAATAAAATACAATGGAAGCAAACAAAAAATAAAAAACATATAAATATATAAATAGATATAAAAATAAAAAATAATTGAAGAAATAAAATAAATGAAAAAATAATAAAAAATAAAAAACAAAAGTACAAAGGAGGGTAGATTCTATTTTCCCCTAGAGCTGAAGCTTTGCAGCCCTCTATGATCAGTAAACTTGGTGCAAGGGAGCTGTTTATGCTGGTCTTCTGGCGGAGGGGCCTGTTGCATTGATTCTCAGGTGGACTTGCCCTGGTGGAAACGCCCCTCCAGGACTCAGGGAGGCAGGGCTTGGTGTAAGCGGCTCCAGACTCCACTAGGTGGCACTGTTTGGTCCCTGAAGCCTTTCAGCACTGATGGGCAGGGCAGGATGAATACGGCAGCCCAGAAGCTGAAAATTTGCGCCTGCCTCTCTTCAGTGAACCCTCACAGAAGAGCAATCAGTCACTCTTGTCTCCCTGGTTTCCGTCAGAATCCTGTGTTCATCCTGCCTGTGTTGGAGCTTTTTTATCTCAGGCTCATGACTGAGTTTCAAAAGTCCAAATTTTACTCCTGTGGCACAGATCCAACGCTGTTCCTCCTAGGGAAGGTATCACTCCACCTCCGCCATTTGCCAGACCTGAACCAGAAAGCAGTCACACCACCACTCAGAAGTTCACAGTTTATGGCAATACGAAGCAGAAAGCTGGCACCTAGAGTCACTGTTCTCAGCCGGTTTCCACACTCCTATGCCTGGGAACAATGCAGCACTTAGGCGCCACCCATTCTTCTTGCAACCCAGGGGATCCTCGGACCATGATGTCACACTGGGATCCTGCCTTGCTTTGCCACCTGAGCACCTTTAAGCCAGGCATGTCCTCCACTGTAGCAGACTTCCAAAAGTTCTGATTTTGTACTCTGCTGCTTATAATACTTTGTGGTAGCCTCCATAAGCAGGTTCCCTCCCCGTGGCTGTATCCTCAGCTATATCACACTGGATTCAAGTCTGCACACCTCCTACCTTCCAAAAGGTCGTCGCTTTTCTACTTGTAGACTTGCAGGATTTGTTCTCTCAGACCTCTGATTGATTTCTCAGGTGTTCAGAATGATTTGATAACTGTCTAGCTGTGTTCGAGGGATGAGATAAACTTGGGGTCCCCCTATTCCTCTGCCATCTTAACTCCTCCTCCCTGCAGACCTGATTTATCTTGTAACTGGAAGTTTGTACATTTTGACTACATCTACCCATTTTTTCTTCTTTATTGAGATATGATTAACATATAATATTATGTTGGTTTCAGGTGTACACCATAATGACTCTGTATTTATTTTGTGAGATGACCACCACAATATGTCTACTTAACATCTGTCAACATACATAGGTACAAAATTTGTTTTGTGGTGGTAATTTTAAGATCTACTCTGGTAGTACCTTTCAATATGCAGTACAGGATTAATAAATATAGTCACCATTCTCAACATTACATCCTCATCACTTTTTTATTTTATGAATGGAAATTTGTACTTTTTGCCTTCTTCAGTCATTTTGCCCACTGCCCACCCCTCATATAGATATGTAATGCCTCAAAATATTCTGTTTTTTTTTTTTTAAGATTTTATTTATTTGTCAGAGAGAGAGAGAGCACAAGCAGGGGCAGCGGCAGGCAGAGGGAGAAGCAGGCACATCTTCTTTATCCATTCATATATTGATGGATACAGGACTATTTCCATAGTTTGGGTATTGTAAATAATGCTGCTATAAACATAGGGGTGCATGTATCCTTTTGAATTAGTGCTTTTGTGTTTTTTGGTAAATGCCCAGTAGTGCAATTACTGGATCATAGGGTAGTTCTGTTTTTAATTTTTTGAGGTACCTCCATACTGTTTGCCAGAGTGGCTGCACCAATTTGCATTCCCACCAACAGTTCACAAGGGTTCCTTTTTCTCCACATCCTCACCAACACTTATCGTTTCTTGTGTTTATTATTTTACCCATTCTGACAGCTGTGAGGTGATATCTCATTGTAGTTTTTTTTTTTTAAAGATTTACTTATTTATTTTGAGAGAGAGAGAGAGAGTGGGGGTGGGGAAAGGGAGAGGGGGAGAGAGAATCTGGAGCAGACTCCCTGCTGGGCATGGAGCCTGATGTGGGGCTCGATCTCATGACCCTGAGATCATGACCTGAGTCGAAACCAAGAGTCAGATGCTCAACTGACTGAGCCATCCCAGCATCCCTCATTATAATTTTGACTTGCATTTCTCTGATGATGTGTGATGTTGAGCATCTTTTTATGTGTCTTTTGGCCATCTAGATGTCTTCTTGGAGAAATGTCTGTTCATGTCTTCTGCCCATTTTTTAATTGGATTATTTGTTTTTTGGGTTGAGTTGTATCAGTTCTTTATATATTTTGGATACTAACCCCTTATCAGATGTGTCATTTGCAAATATCTTTTCTCATACAGTAGTTTGCCTTTTAGTTTTGTTGATTATTTCCTTCACTGTGCAGAAACTTTATTTTGATGTAGTCCAAATAGTTTGTTTTTACTTTTATTTCCCTTGCCTCAGGAGATATAACTAGAAAAAAGTGGCATCAACCCATGTCAGAGAAATTACTGTCTGTATTCTCTTCAAGGATTTTTATGGTTTCAGATTTCACATTTAGGTCTTTAATCCATTTTGAGTTTATTTTTATGTATGGTGTAAGAAAGTGGTTCAGTTTCATTCTTTTGCATGTGGCTGTCCAGTTTTCCCAACACCATTTATTGAAGAGATCATCTTTTTTCCCATTGGATATTCATTCTTCCTTTGTTGAAGATTAACTATATAGTTGTGGGTTTATTTCTTGGTTTTCTATTTTATTATATTGATCTATGTGTCTTTTATTCTAGTACCATACTGTTTTAATTACTATGGCTTTATAATATAATTGAAGTCTGGAATTGTGATACCTCCAGTTTTGTTTTTCTTTTTCAAGATTGCTTTGGCTATTCAAGGTCTTTTGTGGTCCCATATAAATTTTAGGATTGTTCGTTGGTGTTCTGTGAAAAATGCTATTGGTATTTTGATAGGGGTTGCACTAAGTGTGTAGATTTCTTTGGGTAATATAGACATTTTAACAATATTTGTTTTCCAATCCATGAGCATGGTATGTCTTCCCCTTTGTTTTTGTTGTCTTCAATTTCTTTCATCAGTGTTTTATAGTTTACAGAGTACATGTCTTTCACCTCTTTGGTTAAGCTTATTCCTAGGTATTTTATTATTTTTGGTGCAGTTGTAAATGGGATTGTTTTCTTAATTTCACTGCCTGCTGCTTCATTATTAGTGTATAGGAATGCAACAAATTCCTGTACATTGATTTTGTATCCTGCAACTTAACTGAATTTGTTTATGAATTCTAGTAGTTTTTTGGTGGAATCTTTAGGGTTTTCTTTATAGAGTATCACATCATCTGCAAATAGTGAGAGTTTTATTTCTTCCTTACCAATTTAGATGCTTTTTATTTTTTTATGTTGTCTAATTGCTGTGGCTAGGACTTCCAGTACTGTGTTAAAAAAAAAAAAAAGTGGTGATAATGGACATCCTTGTCTTGTTTCTGATCTTAGGGGAAAAGCTCTTAGTTTTTTTATAATTGAGTATGATGATCACTGTGGGTTTTTCATATAAGGCCTTTATTATGTTGAGGTATGGTCCCCCTAGACCCACTTTGCAGAGGGTTTTTTTAAATCATGAATGGATGTTGTACTTTGTCAAATGCTTTTTTTTATACCTACTGAAATGACCATATGATTTTTATCTTTTCTCTTATTTATGTGATGTACCATGTTGATTGATTTATGAATATTGAAATGTTCTTGCAACCCAGGAATAAATCCCACTTGACCATGGTGAGTGATTTTTTTAACGTATTGTTGGATTTGGTTTGCTAATATTTTGCTGAGGATTTTTGCATCTATATACAAGAGAGATATTGGCCTGTAATTCTTTTCTTTTCTTTTTTTTTTTGTGGTATCTTTTCTGGTTTTGGTATCAGGGTGATATTGCCCTCATAGAATGAATTTGAAAGTTTTCCTCCCTCTTCTGTTTTTTGTAATAGTTTGAGAAGAATAGGTATTAAGTTTTTAAAAAAATGTTTGGTATAATTCCCTGGTGAAGCCATCTGGTCCTGGGCTTTCGTTTTTTGGGGAATTTTTTGATTACTTTTTTTTGATACTTATTTTTTTATTCCATTTCATTGCTGGTCATTGGTCTGTTCAAATTTTCTATTTCTTCTGCTTTAGTTTTGATAGGTTATATGTTTCTAGGAATTTATCCATTTCTTCTAAGTTGTCCAATTCGTTGGTATATAGGTTTTTATAATATTCTTTTTCAATTGTTTGTATTTCTGTGGTGTTGGTTGTCAGTTCTCCTGTTTCATTAGTGATGTTGTTAATTTGAGTCCTCTCTCTTTTGTTTTTTGATGGGTCTGGCTAGATGTTTATCATTTTTGTTGATGTTTTCAAAGAACTAGCTCCTGGTTTTAGTGATCTGTTCTATTGTTTTTTAGTTTCTGTATCATTTGTTTCTGCTCTAATCTTTATTATTTCCTTTCTTCTACTGGTTTGGGGTTTTGTTCTTCTTTTTGTACCTCCTTTAGGTGTAAAGTTATGCTGTTTATTTGGGATTTTTCTTGCTTCTTGAGGTAGGCCAGTATTGTTATAAACTTCCCTCTTAGAAGCACTTTTGCTGCATCCCAAAGATTTTAGACCCTTGTGTTTTCATTATCATTTATCTCCATGTATTTTTTTATTTTCTTTTTGATTTCTTGGTTCACCCATTCATTGTTCAATAACATGTTATGTAACCTCCGTGTATTTGTGCTCTTTCCAGATTTTTCTTGTGGTTGATTTCTAGTTTCATAGCATTGTGGTCAGAAAAGATGCATGTCATGTATGACTGCAGTCTTCTTGAATTTGTTGAGGCCTGTTTTATCGCCTAATATGTGATCTATTCTGAAGAATGTTCCTTGTACACTTGAAAAGAATGTGTAATTCTGCTGTTTTAGGATGGAATGTTCTGAATATATTCATATATATGAATATATGAATATATATGTTAAGTCCATCTAGTACAGTGTGTCATTCAAAGCCACTGTTTCCTTATTTTCTGTTTGGATGATCTGTCCATCGATGTATATGGGGTGTTAAAGTCCCCTACTATTATTATATTACTATTAGTTATTTCCTTTATGTTTGTTATTAACTGTTTTATGTATTTGGGTGCTCCCATGTTGAGTGCATAAACATTTACAGTTGTTATATTCTGTTGTTAGGTTGTCCCTTTTATTATTATGTAGTGTCCTTCTTTGTCTTGTTACAGTCTTTGTTTTAAAGTCTATTTTGTCCAATATAAGTATTGCTACTCTGGCTTTCTTTTGACAACCATTTGCATGATAAATGTTTCTCCATCCCCTCACTTTCAATATGTAAGTGTCTTTTGGTCTGAAATTAGTCTCTTGTAGGCAGCATATTGATTGGTGAAAAAGAGAAGTTTCTTAAAATATGTGTAATAGAGAAGTTTCTTAAAATATGTGTAATGTAATGATTTGGGGAAAGAATATGTGTAAATGAACACATTCTGTACAGCAGCATTCCTTCCTCTGAAGATGTGTATGACACTGGAGTAGTTAGTTATCCTTTGTGAGCTTGAACTTGCTCATCTGTACAATGGGCATATTGATATTTACCTCAGAGAACTGTTACGGGAAATGAGCAAACATTTAGAGAGCACCTGATACATAATATTTCAGCAAATATATGTATGGTCTTCACTGTGTTATTTCACAAATGAGTCTAAAAAATGAACATCTTACAGCGGTCTTTCAGATTGGGCAGAAGGAAAAGAAATGAATACATATTTATATGATGGAATAACTTTGGTATTTCTTTATAGGATGAATTACCTGAAGATGGTGGAAATGAAGAAGCAAATCATCACCTCTTTTTTTTTTTTATGTTTTCTGTTCTTTTCAACTTTCCTTTTGACACTAGAATAGCCATCTTCCTTTGAGCCCCAGAAAGGAGACAGTAGGAATAGAGTATCAAGATGGATCTGCTGTCCCAAATACCAGATTGGTCCTTGCCCGTAGGACCATGGGTAGTCCTTTCCCCTGCTCTGGCCTCAGTCCTAACAGAACAATGAGTATAAACCCAATGGTTAGGTACAGGGACTTTGGACTCAAAGCTGCTTGTCAACCTAGGAAAATATGACGACTAATTTTATGATCTTTAACAAATATTGATTAATATGTGAAACCACATGTAATGAATATACATTATAGATGCATGCATAGAGTTTGTAATGGGAGGAAATGCACAAATGTGGTACTCTTTTTTTAAACTAATAAATGGTAGGATTGCTGATTGAATTGTATATTTCATTCTAGATTTCACTATTTTTCCCATAATTTCTAAATTAGTATGAGTCATTTTAAAAATCAATATTGAAGGTCATAAAGAAACATTGCTTATAAAATATTTTAGAAATTCTTAAAATAATATAACACTTCTATATCTTCCTACTAAATAATATCACATATTGTTATAACTCACTTGAAGTATTTTCTGGCTGCAGTAGTCTTCTTATCCAGAGGTAGTCACTCACAAGAATTTAGATTTTTCATTCTCAACACATTTATAGTTTTTTTAACATATGTATATATCCTTATGTGAAATATGCTATTATTCTCTTGCATGTTTTATCTATGTTTGCCTGGCTATAGTCTATGTGTGGGTTTATGTGTGGATTTTGAACATTCTTTTAATTGTTTGAAGGTATTTCAGGAGACATTTTCACAATGTATGATTTTCATGCTACTTCTGGAATTTAGAAATTTATTCCAATCGCCTTCCATAAGATGAGCCTCCACTGCACTCATGCTTTTTAAGGCAATAAGAGGGTATTTATTGAAACTGCTCCCTGAGATACATGGAAACCCATTTCCTCAGAAAGTGGCTTGGTGATTGTGCAGTTGGAACAAAGAATATTATTCATTTTGAGAAGTTTTCTCAAAAAAGTTGTCCTAAAGTACTTTCTTCTGCTACAGGGATAGCCTTGCAAGGAAGCCACTTTTCCTGAATACATGTATACAGGACTCTTTCATCAGACAACAGATAAATACTCATTGTAGTTCTTGACCTTTCTGACTGTCCCTGTGCAGCATTGCTGGGTGGAAAAGTCTGTTCCATTCTTGGGTTTGTTAATAGGGAGACCACCTGCCTTATAATGAATCTAAGCCACATTCTCCAATATCTCCTTTATGAGGAATAAAGCCGATGCATTTTCCTTCTTATTTTTTTGTACTGTATTTTAGTTGGCTCAGGGCCCAGATGTGGAGAAGGGTGTACTTTGGAGTCTCTTAAAGGCCAAAGCTTTATGAAGCAAGAACATAGGAATAGTTTGAGAGCCAGAAAGACATAGAATAAGAGAAGAGCTGTGGACCCACCCCTGAGGAAGAGGCAGAGGAAAACACATGCTCCATAAGGGCAGTTTGCTACAAGAAGTTTGAAGAGAGAGGCCTGGGCTGTGCAACCCATTTGTCCTTCCAATCTCACTAATCAGATAAGTGATTCTCTAGGTAGAGGAAGGAGTGTTTAGAGAGGTTAGATGGGTTTGGTCATGGATGTGCCTACCTGGAAGAAAATATTGGGAACGGAGGGCAAGAATTCCCCAGGATAAAACCAATGTATGGTTCAACTGACTAAGTTTCTGCCTACTAACTAACTGACTAGTAGTTTAGGCCTGCTTTCCTGAAATACTCTGAGACTTCTTGGATGACATTTTCTGCATATGTATCTAGATGTTTCAGTCACATGATTATAGACAGTGTCTTTGTTTTCTACCACACATGGCTAACTTCTTAGCATGGCCTTGATTTCATATGTTCATCCTCCAAGGCCTAGCTCACCTCCAAGAACCCTACTATACCTCCCTGGGTCTCAGTGTACTTGTTTCCAAAAACCAAGTTCTGCTACCCATTGATGGAAAAGCCAATACTCAAGAGATGAGTTTTGATTGGAAAGGATATGAACTTTATTCAGAAGGCCGGCTGCCTGGGGAGAAGGTGGACTCTTGTACAAAGGCCAACTCTGAGATTTCTGCCTGGCCCAAGGATTTTTTAAAGTGGTTTAGGGCAGTTAATCAGTAAGGGCAGTACAGTGGTCCATAACATTTCTTGATTATGTGCAGACTCAATGGTGCCAGCTACAGACGTTATCTCTGTGCTAGGAGGTTGTGCTAGGGGGCCTGGTCCCTTAGTGCCCCGTGGTTGTGCAACAGGGTTTGGTTCCTGTTTCCTAATGTACAGGAGTGCTCTGTTCAAGAATGCATGATGTATAGATACGTGAAGGAAGGTTAATCAATTCACATGTGCTAAAGGTAGTTGCTAAAGTTTAAAGACTACTAGGTGAGCTGGAGGCACTGGGGAAGCTTCATGCCGTTAATACTCCCCTTAATACTGTCTCTTTAAGGCAAAGAAAATTTCTGACCACAGGGACATTCTTTGTTCCATCAACAAGGGCAGAATTCTGTCAATTACCAGGTTTCAGTCTAGAGCCTCTAATTACTATCTATGCTTTCTCATATGGTGGCCTGAAGAGCAAAGGTGTTTTGCTTTTAGGGGAAAGGAAGGGGTTGGATGAGTATGTACAGGCATTTCAGGTGTTGGAGGAACACTTTAAGCATCTGGGTTGCCGTAGAAACACTATGTCAATTGGGGTTTGTAACAATTTTTTATAGAGACATAGGTGCCTTGGTGGAGATTGCAGGGTCCTGCTTTCAGGTGTTTGGGATTCATTTGAGGGTGTGGTTCCCTGTGGTGGGGGCTGAACCGTTATGGGGTGTGAGAAGACAAAGAGTCCAGATCCAGGTCACCTCTTTCCTGCTTTGGGGTTCAGTGCACCACCTGTTTCATAGGTAAAGCAATTGGGGTCCTGCCCAGCCCCGGTGAGTATGGGTCCTGCCCCAGGAGTATCCTGTAGCTGCTTTTTTCTAGAGGCAACTGCTCAGGAGGTAAGACAGGCAATGACTCTGAGCCCCAGCTTCCCCCTCTGTAATATGGGGATGAGAATGTTTCGCCCACAGGATCTCTGGGAGCATTCAGTAATACACATGAGCAAGTCCATGAACCTGTGGTTACTGTGGGATCATGAATGTCTGTATAAATTCAGGCTACTGGGGCGCCTGGGTGGCTCAGTTGGTTAAGCAACTGCCTTCAGCTCAGGTCATGATTCTGGAGTCCCGGGATCGAGTCCCACATTGGGCTCCCTGCTCGGCGGGGGATCTGCTTCTCCCTCTGACCCTTCCCCTCTCATGTTCTCTGTCTCCCATTCTCTCTCTCAGATAAATAAATAAAATCTTTAAATTCAGGCTACTTACTCCTTTTCCATGTTGCTGGTAGGGGATAAACAAGGACAGGAGGAGAAAAAGCCCTGTGAGACAGGAGGAGAAAAAGCCCTGTGAGAAGTCCATTATAATGTGTCATTATAACCAGACCACAATTGTGTCACTGTCATTGTTATTAACTTAGTGCTTAGCATGGTTCTGGGCACATATACACAAGGAAAGCATAGTGATAGGTGGATCTGTCTCTTATAGATGAGCTCATATCATGTGTCTGAAGGAGGCAGGTTCTGAGGATCTGTGTCCTGATAGCTGCTGAAGCTTCTACTCCAGATTCAAGGGCAGCAGTCCTCAATAGACCCCATTACTTCACATTCTTGGTGGGATATGAACCCTGGATCAAGTGGGTTCATTGATATGAAGAATATCATGTAGTATAATAGCTCCTGTAAGGGTCACAAACTAACTTAAAGAAGCTGCTCTGATCTCATCATGGGAGAAGAGGTTTAGCAGGTGGAATTTCATTCCATCAGCAACTTCATGCTGTGTAGTAGCCCTTGTGCCCCATCTTAGAAATACCTATTTTTTGCTGAAAACAATAAATTGTCTAGATGGTGCAGGAAGTTGGTCTTAATATGCATTCGCAGTAAATATACCTAAATTGTTCTCACAGTGTAAATAATAATCTGCAATTCCCTTGTATCTCATAGATGAGTGTGGATGTGTAGTTGTTAGATCATCCTAGCAATTTGACATTGTAACATAGATTCTTCTCCAGTGCAGTTTTTGCCATATATAATATGACATATATATAAATGTAGATATACGTTTTTAAAAGAGCCAGATAATTTCCCAAATGTTAGTTTGAAATGTCAGTGACTAGAATTTAATATATTTTTGAATTGAAATGTAGTTGACAAACAATGCTACATTAGTTTCAAGTGTACAACATAGAGTTTCCACAAGTCTATAAGTTATGCTATGCTTACCATAAGTATAGCTACCATCTGTCACCATACAGCCCTATTATAATACCATTGACTCTATTCCCTATGCTCTACCTTTCATCTTCATGACTTATTCCATCAACAGAAGCCTGTACCTCCCACATCTCTTTAAAATTTAATATTTTAAAAAATATTTATTACCCTAGAATTTGCCCTACTACAATGATACTCAACCTCTTTCCAAAAATTAACCAGTTCTCTTAAATATAATTATTATTTTCCTAATATATATTGTTTCAGTACTTCAGAAGGAAGTGGACACCAACTTTCTCTAAAAATTGGGATAAATTTCATGGCAAGTGATGTTTCTTCTTTGGTTTATGTAGTGTGGACCAATTTGATTGGATATAGTGTGGCTCTGTTAATAGTATAAGAACATAATTGTGGGAAGTTTTCACACAATTCATTTAAATGCATCAAAGAATTAGGAATATATAAATATATGTCAAATACTTTATGAGGTATGCTTGACATGCAATGCACTACACATTTAATAAGTATATGCTTTAATCAGTTTATATATATATGTACTTATGAATTTAGTACTACTGCCAAGATAATGAACATATCAGTCACCTCAAAAAACTTCTTCAACCCCTTTGTAATGCTGCCATCTGCCTCTCTCCAATGTCCCTGTCTATGTCACCCTACCTCCTTCCTAGGCAACCACTGATCTTTTGTCACTATGGATAAGTTTTCCTTTCTTATAATTTTATGTGAATGGAATCCTACAATGTGTTCTTTTTTATCAGTCTTCTTTTGTTCAACCTAATTATGTCTAGATTTATGCATTTGTTACATATAAGAATATTTACTTTTTTCAAAGATTTTATTTATTTATTTATTTATTTATTTAGACAGAGTGAGCAGAGGTAGGGGAAGAGGGAGAAGGAGAGAATCTCAAGCAGACTCCCCACTTAGCACAGTGATCATAACCTGAGCTGAAATCAAGAGTTGGATGCTTAACCGACTGACCTACCCAGTCGCCTCAATTTCCTTCTTTTTTTTATCATTGATTTATATTCCATTATGTGGATATACCACAATTTGGTGTTTCCATTCACCTAGTCATGCATATTTGGGTTATTTCCAATTTGGGGCTCTCATAAATAAAGTTGCTATGAACATTTAGGTGTAAGTTTTTGCTTGGACATATGGTTTCTTTCTTTAATACTTAGGTGTATTTACTCAGAGGAGTTATAAAATCAACATTGTAAGAAAGTGCTTAGCCTTTTTCCAGTGTGGTTGCACCATTTTTTGTTGCCACCAACAGTGAGTATATGAGAGTTCCATTCTCCACAACCCTGCCAGGACTTGGTATGGTCAGTTTTTATTTTAGCCATTCTCAGAGGAGTAGTAGGATTACATTTCTTAAATGACTAATGATATTCAGCATCTTTTCATGTAATTGTTTGACATGTGCATATCTATTTTGGTGTATCTTTTCAAATATGTTGACTACTTTTTTATTGGAGTGTCTGTTTTCTTCTTATTTTCCTTTGTGAGATTTTTAATTCTGGGTACAATTCCTTTATCAGATATGTGATTTACAAATATTTTCTCCTGGTCAGTGGCTTATCTTAATTCTCTAAACGTTGTCTTTAAAGACAAAAGTGTTTAGTTTGAGGGAGTTTAGTTTTTTAATTTGTTCATTCATGGTTTTGATTTTGCCTTTGATGTCATATCTAGGAAATCTTCAGCTAACATAGGATCACAGGACTGTTTCCTCTGTTGTTCTCCACAAGTTTTATACTTTTAGCTTTTATAATTAGGTCTTTGATTTATTTTGATTTGATTTTTGCATATGGTGCAATAAAGGATTACAGTTGATGTTTGTATATATATAGATCCACTTATCCCAGCACCATTTGTTGAAAAGATTATTTTTTCTCCATTGAATTGCCTTTATAGCTTTGTCAAAATCTCTTGTCCATATATGTGTGGGTCTATTTGTGGACTCTTCATGTTGTTCCTTTTATATACAGTTCCACCTTCATCCCAATACCACACTGTATGGATTACTATGGATTTATAATGAGTCTTGAAATAAGGTAGTGCTTATCCTCCAACTTTATTCTTCCTTTTCAAAGTTAGTTTCATAGTCTAGGTCTTTTGAATTTTCACATGACTTTTAGAGTAGGACTGTCAGTTACTTTTAAAGAATTTGTGCTAGGATTTTTACAGTGATTGCATTGAATCCACAGATCAGTTTGGGGAGAATAAATGCCTTAACAATACTGAGTCTTCTGACCCCTGAATACAGTATGTTTCTCTATTTATTTAGGCCTTGTTTAATTTCTCACAGTAACATTTTGCAGCGTTCAGAGCATAGGCCTTGCACACCTGTGGACTTAGGTGTGCAACATAGATTATCTCTATATAGTTCATACTTTTTGTTGCTGTTGTCAATGGCTGTATTTTTACTACAATTTTTACTGAACTGTCAGTAGCCAAATGTTATTAGGGATTGTTTTTTGGTGAAAGCACAAGTTACTCTAGGACAGAATAGATACCTAAAACTTCTTAACACCTGTATTAGTCAGGGTTCTCCAAAGGAACAGAACCAATAGGATGTTGATATGTGGATAGAGAATTATTTTAAGGAATGGACTCATGAGAGTGTGGAGCCTTGGCAAAATCTAATGGGAGAGGTCACTTGGTTGGAGACTCAAGAAAGTTACAGTTGGGAGTGTGAAGGTAGTCTTCCTGAGTACTATGAGATACTGATGTTGTAGTGAAGTCAAAGGCAGTCTCCTGGACGAACTCCTCACTAAAGGGAAATGGCCCCTCTGGTCTATTCATGTCTTCACCTGATTAGATGTGGCCCACCAACCCTAAGGAGGGCTAATTGCTTTACTCAAGATCTACCTATTGTAATATACATATCATTCAAAAACACTCTCACAGGAGCATCCAGAATAATGTTTGATCAAATATCTGGGCACTGCATCCCTGCCAAGTAGAAACATCATCACAATATTCATTTGCCTAGATTTCCATATTATCTTTTAGATGTGATTGGCAATGTATTGATCCTAGGAAGTAAAATGTTCCACAGAACATTCTACAGGTTGTCTTCAGAAAATCAGTCACCAAAATGAAATAGTTTAGTAGCTTTCAATTTTTTTGTGTGTGATTAGAATCTAATTGTGAAATTTTCTTTTATTCCCAAACAAATCCACCCACCTTGATGAATTCCTGGGTTCAGAGTAGTGCTTAATTTTGTAAGTTTCATGTGAGCTGGAGCCTCCCAGAATAAAAAGGAGGATGTATGACCTGGCACATGTGCAACAAGGATCATTCTTGTTTGAGCTGGGATCCCCTTTATGTTTGAATCTAGAGAAAATATGAGGACTGTGTGCAGGGCAACTTACCTGCAATAGTTATTATAAAAACTAATTTAAATTTTCCTTCTAGTGACTCCAGTAAGGGGGAGAGAAAGGGGAAAAACCGAAGCCAGTGATAATGTACAAAACTTAGCAAAATTTCAATTTGTGGAAAAAGTATTGTCAATTATTCATAATTATATGCAGTCAACCTTACTTCTAACTACAGTAAACTCTTTTTTTATTGAGATCCAAATTCCCTGCATATTACCTTTAATTTTTTGTTAGTGTTTTTATAACTTCTTTACCCAAATAATGCATTTTCATTATTGAAAGTATAGCAACTATGGATGAGCAAAGTGAAGCTCCCTGTATTGTTCATTTTGAACCTACAGAATGACATACAGAGCAATATGTCAAAACCTTATTCAAATAAGCTGTCTTCAGAGTGAATACCCAGAGTCCGCACGGACTTAGCAAAACCTCTATGTTGCTTAATACTGTCAAGTGACAATCAGTGACCCTGTGACAATCAGTGACCCTGAGACACTCCCAGGTTCTCAAGTGCCTTTGGGATCATGAAAGACAGGTTAAATAATGTGAAGTCTTGATCTGGTGTTCAGAATATATCAAAGTTATTGACAAATCAATGGTGCTGTACTATATATAGATACTCAATTGAAGAAAAGACCTGTTTTCTGGATAAGAGAGTGTTTACATATCTATGTGACAAGGGAGAGAGGACAGTTGCTGGCAGACACATAGTTAAAGGTTGCCCAGGAATATGAACTGTAGGAGTGAGGATTACATTGCCAGGTATTACAGTGTTCCATGAGCCTATAATTTTATAAATTTTGGATAGAGTGGATGACATACATATAAAGGGAGTTCTATGGAAAGCTCAAGAGCAGACCCACACATATAACATTATTTCATATGGTACAGGTATGACATTTCCAATCAGATGCATTGATCAAGAATAAGAGTTGGTCAGCTGGTAAAGGGTTTGTCAAAAGGCAAAGTTAAATCATATCTTACGCTTGTCACTTAAGAAGGCTTCATCTACTTGTTAGTACTTGATAAAAGCTAAGATAAAAGCAAAATCAAAACCAACAAAAATACAGGATCTAATCTGCACATATGGCATGATAATAGTTACATGAATTGTGTATGTAATGCATATATAGTATATGTGCAGACATCCATTAGCAAAAAAATGAAAGTGTACAATGTTAATTTTGATGATTATGAGATTCCTGAATATTGAATTTTTTCTCAAAGTGTAGTTGACACATGATGTTAAATTAGTTTAAGGTATACAGAATGGTGATGGCACAAAGGTATACATTATGCTATGCTCACCACAAGTGCAGCTATCATCTGTTACCATAGAACACTATTATAATACCATTCACTGTAATCCCTATGCTGTACCTTTCATCTCTGTGACTTAATCATTCCACAACTAAAAGTCTGTATCTCCCACTCCCCTTTACTCATTTTGCCCTTCCCCCAGCCCCTCTCTGGCAACCATCAGTTTGTTCTCTGTATTTATAGGTTTATTGTAATTTTTTGTTTGTTTTTTTAGATTCCACTTATAAGTTAAATTATATGGTATTTGTCTTTCTCTCTTTGACTTATTTCACTTAACATAACACCACCTTGGTCCATCCATATTGTCGCAAAAGATACCATTCTTTTCTTATTGCTGAATAATATTCCATTTTTTATATATATCACATCTTCCTTATCCAGTCATCTATGGATTATCACTTGGGTTGCTTCCATACCTTGGCTATTGTAAATGATGCTGAAATAAATGTAGAGCTGCATATATATTTTTGAATTAATGTTTTCAATTTCTTTGGGTAAGTATTCCCTAGTGGAATTACTGGATCATATGATATTTCTATTTTTAATTTTTTGAGCAACATCTGTATTGTTTTCCACAGTGGCTGCACCAATTTACATTCTTACCAACAGGGCATGAGGGTTCCCTTTTCTCTACATCCTTGCCAACACTTGTTATTTCTTGTATTTTTTATTCTAACCATTCTGACAGGTGAAAGGTGATATCTCATTGTGGTTTTGATTTGCATTTTCCTGATGATTAGTGACACTGAGCATCTTTTCATGTGTTGGTTGGCCATCTGTATATCTTCTTTGGAAAAATGTTAAGTCCTCTGCCCATTTTAATCAGATTATTTATTTTGTTTTGTTTTTGGTGTTGAGTTATAGAAGTTCTTCATATATTTTGGATATTAACCCCTTATCAGATAAATCATTTGCAAATATCTTCTTCCATTCAATAGGTTGCTTTTTCTTTTTATTGATGGTTTCCTTGGCTGTGCAAAAGCTTTTTATTTTGGTGTAGGCCCAATAGTTTATTTTTGCATTTGTTTCCCTTGACTGTGGAGACATATCTAAAAATATGCTGCTAAAGGCCAATATCAAAGATATTATGCATATTTTTTTCCTAAGGGCATTATGGTTCCATGTCTTACATTTAGGTCTTTCATCTATTTTGAATTAATTTTTGTGTATGGTATAAGAAAGTAGTCCATTTTCATTCTTTTGCTTGTAGTTGTCCAGTATTTTCAGCACCATTTATTGAAGAGATTATCTTTTCCCCATTGTATATTCTTGCCTCCATTGGCATATGTAAGCATGAGTTTATTTCTGGACCCTCTGTTCTGTTCCGTTGATCTATGTGTCTGTTTTTGTGTAAGTACCATACATTTTTGGTTACTGTAGCTTTATACTTTATCTTGAAATCTGGGATTGTGATAACTCCAGCTTTGTTCTTTCTCAAGATTACTTTGGTTATTCAGGGTCTTCTGTGGTTCCATACAAATTTTAGGATTATTTGTTCTAGTTCTGTGAAAAATGCTGTTGGCATTTTGATAGGGATTGCATTGAATCTGTAGATTGCTTTGAGTAGTATGGACATTTTAACAATATTAATTCTTCCAATCCATGAGCATGGAATATCTTTCCGATTATTTGTGTTGTCTTCAATTTCTTTCAACAATGTTTTGTATTTTTCAGAGTATAGTCTTTTATTTCCTTGGTTAAGTTTATTCCCAGGTATTTCATTCTTTTTGGTGCAATTGTAAATAGGATTGTTTTCTTAATTTCCCTTTCTGCTATGTTATTAGTGTATAGAAACACAACCAATTTCTGTGTATTAATTTTGTATCCTGCAACTTTACTGAATTCATTTATTTCTTCTAATAGTTTTTTTGATGGTATCTTTAGAGATTTCTATTTATAGTATTGTGTCATCTGCAAATAGTGACATTTAAATTTCTGCCTTACCAATTTGGATGCCTTTTATTTCTCTTCCTTCTCTAACTGGTGTGGCTAGGATTTCCAGTACTATGTTGAATAAAAGTGGTAGGAATGCACATCCTTATCTTGTTACTCATCTTAGAGAAGAAGCTCTCATTTTTTTCCCCACTGAATATGATGTCAGCTCTCTGTTTTTCATATATGACCTTTATTATGTTGAAGTGTGTTCCCTCTAAACCCACTGAGTGTTGATATTTTTGCCTCTGCACTTGGCTCCATGTTAAACATTTGTTAATATGAGTATGGATTATATTTATGATTAAAAACATTATCCCCTAAAACTCTGCTACTTATGAAATATTTCAGTTAAAAAATATTGTGAGCCATGAAATTAATCCAGGTAGGAAAATCTTAACACTTGTTTCCTTTTCTCCTTAGGATAATCAGTATCCAGAATGACATGATTATCATTTCCATGCATTCCTTTCTTACTTTATTCTGAATGAGAGCTTCCCTAAACAAAACATAGGGAATAAAACAAATCATGTTTTATATGATTTCATTACTTACAGATGCACACAAACACATTTACACATAAACATAGTAGATGTTCTCATCCTTCAACTTGCTAATTTAGCAAAATGTATGCATACATACATTCATAATATGTATTATAAATAATATGTGTGTGTATAATTTATATATATATAGTGTACATATATATGATGTGTATATGTGTAGAGTGTATATATACACATACACAGAAAACCCAATCCATAATCTCAAGGGAGTGTTGGGAAGAGTTCAAGGGTAAACCTCCCTCCAGTTCCAGAAGGCTATTGGGTGCGTCACATACAATGCTAATTTTTGCTTCCTTTCCATCCTAACTGCTCTGAGCTTTAACAGGGATTTTGTTTCTTAACCCATTCATTTCTTCTTTACCTTTAACTATTCTTTCCTTCTCATTCTTATAGTTTTGGTTGTGATTCTTTATCATGCTTTTTTCTATTAAGTTTTTAATTTTAATTCCAGTGTAATCAGCATGCAGTATGATATTAGTTTCAGGTGTACAATATAGTGATTCAACAATTCTATATATTATTCAGTGCTCATCATGATAAGTGTACTCTGAATCACCTTTCACCTATTTCACCCATCCCTCCACTCACCTCGCCTCTGGTAACCATTAGTGTGTTTTCTATAGTTGAGTCTATTTTTTGGTTTGCCTCTTTTTTCCTTTGTTCGTTTTTTTTGTTTCTTAAATTCCACATATGAGTGTAATCATATGGTATTTGTCTTTCTCTACTGACTTATTTCACTTAGCATTATGCCCTCTAGGTCCATCCATGTTGTTGCTAATGGGAAGATCTATTCTTTTCTATGGCAGAGTAATATTCCATTGTGTGTGTGGGAGGGAGTATATATGCAATATCTTCTTATCCATTCATCTATCAATGGACGTTTGGGTTGATTCCATATCTTGGCTATTGCAAATAATGCAGCAGTAAGAATAGGGGTGAATATATCCCTTTGAATTAGTGCTTTTGTATTTTTGGAGTAAATACCCAGTAGTGTGATTACTGGATCATAGGGTAATTCTATTTTTACCTTTTTGAAGAATCTCCATGTTGTTTTCCATAGTGGCTGCACCAGTTTGCATTCCCACCAACAGTTCACTAGGGTTCCTTTTTGTCCACATCCTCACCAACACTTATTTCTTGTGTTTTTTTATTTTAGTCATTCTGACAGGTGTGAGGTGATATCTCACACCTGTAGTTTTGATTTCCATTTCCCTGATGGATGATATTGAGCATCTTGCGTGTGTTGTTCATCTGTATGTCTTCTTTGGAGAAATGTCTCTTCATGTCTTCTGCCTATCCTATTTGTTAATTGGATTATTTGTGTTTTTTTATGTTAAGTTGTATAAGTTTTTTTAATATATTTTGGACACTAATCTTATGTCATTTGCAAATATCTTCTCCCATTCTATCGGTTATCTTTTAGTCTTGTTGATTGTTTCCTTTGCAGTGCAGAAGCTTTTCATTTTGGTGTAGCCCTAATAGTTTATTTTTACTTTTGTTTCCCTTGGCTCAGAAGACACACCTAGAAAAATGTTGCTATGACCATGTCAGAGAAATTACTGTCTGTGGTCTCTTCTAGGATTTTTATGGTTCCAGGTCTCATGTTTACGTCTTTAATCCATTTTGAGTTTATTTTTGTGTATGGTGTAAGACAGTGATCCAGCTTTATTATTTTGCATGTTGCTGTCCAGTTTTCCCAATACCATTTGTTGAAGAGACTGTTTCCCATTGCATATTCTTGCCTCCTTCATCGAAGAGTAATTGACTAATCATGGCTTTATTTCTGGGCTCTGTTCTCTCCAGTTGATCTGTGTTTTTGTGGCAGTACTATTCTGTTTTGATTACTTCAGTTCTGTAGTGTATCTTAAAATCTGGGATTGTGATACCTCTAGTTTTATTCTTCTTTTTCAAGACTGCTTTGTCTGTTTGGGGTCTTTTTTGATTCCATACAAATTTTTAGGATAATTTGTTTTAGTTCTGTGAGAAATGCTGTTGGTAATTTGATAGGAATTGCATTAAATGTGTACATTGCTTTTGGTAGTATAGACATTTTCACAATATTTGTTTTTCCAATGCATGACCATGGAATATCTTTCGATTTGTTTGTGTCATCTTCAACTTCTTTCATCAGTGTTTTATAGTTTTCAGAGTACGGGACCTTCACTCCTTGGTTAAGTTTATTTTAGGTATTTTATTATTTTTGGTGCAATTGTAAATGGTATTATTTTCTTAATTTCTTTTACTTCTACTTCATTATAGTAGATATGAATGCAACAGATTTCTGTATATTGATTTTGTATCCTGCAACTTTACTGAATTCATTTATCAGTTCTAGTAGTTTTTGGTGAGTCTTTAGGGTTTTCTATATATAGTATCATGTCATCTGCAAATAGTAAAAGTTTTACTTCTTCCTTACCAATATGAATGTCTTTTATTTATTTTTATTGTCTGATTGCTGTGGCTAGGACTTCCAGTACTATGTTGAATAAAAGTGGCGAGAAAAGATATCCTTGCCTTATTCCTGATCTTAAAGGAAAAGTTCTCTATTCTTCCCCATTGAGTATGATGTTAGCTGTGGGTTTTTCACATATGGTCTTTATTGTTTTGAGGTATGTTCCCTCTAAACTGCTTTGTTGAGGGTTTTTATCATGAATAAATGTTGTCCTTTGTCAAATGCTTTTTCTGCAGCTCTTGAAATGATCATGTGGTTTTTATCCTTTCTCTTACTGATGTTATGTATCACATTGATTAATTTGTAAATATTGAACTACCCTTGCATCCCAGGAATAAATCTGACTTGATCATGGTGAATGATTTTTTAAAATGTATTATTGGATTCATTTTTCTAGTTTTGTTGAGGAGTTTTGCATCTACATTCATCAGAGATATTGGCCTGTAGTTCTCCTTTTTTGTATCTTCATCTGCTTCTGGTATCACGGCAATGATGGCCTCATGAAATGAATTTGGAAGATTTCTTTCCTCTTCTTTTTTAGAATAGTTTGAAAAGAATATGTATTAAGCCTTCACGGGATCATCCAGATTTCTGGATTTTTCACTTAACTGGGACAATCCCTCTGTATCACTTGCTTAGAATATAAAAAAACAGGGTCACATACATCTACGTAGAAGTATCTATTTCATTTTCTACAGGTTATTTTTTCTTAATGAAAAGATGTAACTTTCAGATAAAGTAACGCAAAGTTTTCTTCAAACCAGATTATGAAAGAATAGCTGTTGTAATCGAATACTCTTTGAAAAATTCACATGTGAATAAAAAAACTGGAAGAACATATACATAATTTTATATCCTACTGATGCCTATATCTACATCTCATGTTTATTAAATGTGAATTAGATGTCTACTGTGTGCCAGAAATTGTCACTCCAATTCCATATCTGCATCCACCTCTTCCCTGTCTTGATATCTAGACTGGATAACTGAAAATGTTCACAGGTGGAAAGATGGATGTTAGTGGGCACCCCATGGGGTGTTTAGGTTGTCCTAAAACAGACTCCATTCGAAGCACTTTTTGACTAAGCTTAACCCTGAGTCCCAGAAACCCAGCATTTCAACAGGAAATAATTCAGTTGAAGGGGGGAGTTGTACCTTCAGAAATTGAAGCCACTTGTAAACCAGACCTCCACTGTCTTGAATAGCACTCAGAGGCTACTCCCTTCTCTTGAGGAGACCTCACTCCCAGAGAGAGAGTGAAGGACAAGGTAACACTTGTGTGGTTTCAGTCTTGATTCTTTCATGGGTGCAAACTAGAAGTTTTACTTTCTCTTTAGTCCATGGCCAGGTTGTATGGTAGATTTCTTTCTTTCTTTTTTTAAAGGTTTTATTTATTTATTTGAGGAAGAGAGAGAGAGATTGAGAGAACAAGTGGAAGGAGGGGCAGAGGGAGAAGCAGACTCCCTGCGGAGCAGGCTGCCCCTTGTGGGACTCGATCCTAGGACCCTGGGATCATGACCTGAGCCAAAGGTAGATGCTTAACTGACTTAGCCACCCAGGTGCCCTGTGTGGTAGGTTTCAAAAATGATTTTGTGGCTGTCTTATCCTAGGAAGTTCATCTCTACCATTTAGTCCTCTGAGGGGGTCTATCTGGGGTGACATAGAGTTTCTGCTTCATTGAAGACCTTGTTTCCTGGTTGTGGGGGCCTGGACTCAGATGCACAGGAGAAAGAGGAGAGACAGTTCTCAAAGACAAGGCTGAGACCGGGACCCTGATCTCAACATCTAATTCTCCTGAGTTGGTAACGTGGTTTCTGTACCTTTCTCACAAAACGGTCACCCCCTCAACTGTTCCTCTTATGCTTGACACCCCACTATGATCCAACTTTCTCTCTTGTCCAGGGAAGTACAGCCAGTGAAATTCCTCTATAACCTGGTGGTAGAGGAAACTTTTCCAGCTATGACTAACAATCCATAAACAATTGGGGAGTGATATAACAAAAATTAAGCTGAATAAATTGCAAAGATCTAATTGGCTTTATTAAACGAATCATGAATCTGGCAGCATCCCATCAAACAAATAGAGGGGCATTCCTAGGAGATGTAAAAAAAAATGGAAGGTAGTTATAGAAGGAAGGTGGGGCAGGAAAGCTATTAGCAAAAGAAAAGAGTTATTTCAGGCAAGTTGGCTTTTCTATAGGGTGGAAAGCAAAGGGTCTTATACTGATTGCCTCAACTGTTGGGGGGCAGAATGGAGAGGGCCCACGTGTCGGATTAATTAGCACTGATTGAAAATTCCTGATTGACTGGTTAAGATTACATTTCTGGGGGAGGTTGAAACTGCAATTAGATTATGTTATTAAGTCCCCGTTTGGGAACATGGTCACAGTAACACCATTTTGGTTCTGTGTTTGTTTGTTTGTTTGTTTAACAAGGGAAAGAGTGATGTATTTAATTCCATTTTAAAAACTACATGACAAAAGCAAAAAACATAAGGAAAATACAATGGAAAAGTATGATTTGTAATATTTTAGACCTGCCTCCTTGAAATAACTCTGAGACTTCTTAAATGACTTGCGTGTGTGTGTGTGTGTGTTTAGATGGTTCAGTCACATGATTATAGACAATCCCTTAGTTTTCTGCCACAGATGGCTGACTAACTGCTTACCAAAGCCTTGTTTTTTTTTTTTAAAGATTTTATTTATTTATTTGAGAGCGAGAATGAGAGAGAGAGAGAGAGAGCATGAAAGGGGGAGGGTCAGAGGGAGAAGCAGACTCCCTGCCGAGCAGGGAGCCCGATGCGGGACTCGATCCCGGGACTCCAGGATCATGACCTGAGCCGAAGGCAGTCGCTTAACCAACTGAGCCACCCAGGCGTCCCCAAAGCCTTGGTTTTATATTTTCACCCAGCAAGGGCCAGCTCATCTCCAAGAACCCTAGAATACCTCCCTGGGGTGTGTGTACTGATAATATGCCCCTACTGTCTCTTCAAAGCAAACAAAACTCCAGATGACAGGGACATTCTTTGCGCCATTAACCTGGGCAGAGTTCCACCAATAGCAGGGGTCCCAGTCTAGTGCATCTAATTACAATGCCTTCTCACTTGGTAGCCTGAAGAGTGAAGGTGTTTTGCTTTTGGCAAAAGACCAAGGCATGGATTGCTGAGGGGACACATTTCTGGTGTGGGGGATCCTGCCTGTGCTTCATGATTGCCATAGAAACCTAACGTCATTAAGGCCATCGTGATGACTTTTCAGTAGAGACAAAACATACCCTGGTGTGAAGATCAGGTCCCACCTTAGGTGTTTGGGACTCAGCTGAGGGCATGGGTCACCTCAGTGGCTGGGGTGTGGGGATGCAAAGCAATCCAGATCCAAGCCTGTTTCCCACTTGGGGGCTCAGTGTCCCAGCCATAATACTTGGGTGTTACAGGCTGTGTCATAGGTAAAGCAATTGGGGTCCTGCCCTGTCCCAGTGACTTTGGGTCCTGCTCCAGGGTTGTTCTGGAGATGCTTTCCTCTAAAGGCATGGGTGCCCTCCTTAAGGCACTGGGTGTTATATGCAACTAATGAATCATTGAATACTACAGCAAAAACCTATGATGTACTATATGTTGGCTAACTGAACATAATGAAAAAAAAAGTTAAAAAAATAAACGCATGGGCGCAGTAGGTAAAAGAGGGAAGGACTCTGAGCCCCAGCTTCCCCCTCTGTCAAATGGGGATGACAAAGCTTTACCCACAGGATTGCTGAGAACAGTCAGTGATACACATGAGCAAGCCCATGGCCCTGTGGTTACTGGAGGATCATGAATGCCTGTATGAATTCAGGCCATTTCTTACTCCTTCAAAACTTTGTAGGCGATAGTGGAGCAAAGGAGAAGAAAAGGTCCTGGTAAGAAGCCCATTATAATAACATGTGGTTGTTATGATCAGGGCCCAATTGTATCAGTGTCATTGTCCTTCCCCAGTGCCTAGCATGGTGCTGGGCACATAGTTATACCAGTAAAGCATAGTAATTGCTGGATTGATCCCTGTGCCACTCTTCTGGTCAGTGGTCCATCTAATATCAGGTGCCTGAAGGAGGCAGGTTCTGAAGATCTGTATCCTGATGGCTGCTGAAGCTTCTACTCCAGATTCAAGGGCAGCAGTCCTCAGAAGACCCCATCACTTCAAATCCTTAATGGGAAACGACATCTGACACAAGGGTATTCAAAGATCTGAATAAAAGCATATTGTGGAATAGCTCCTGTGAAGTTCACAAACTAGCCTAAAAGTAGAGAAGCTACTTTGATCTCATCATGGGAGAAGAGGTTTAACAGGTGGAATTTTAGTCCATCAGCAGCTACACTGCTGTGTAGTAGCCCTTGAGGCCCCTATTAGGGATTCCTTTTTGCTGAAAAGCAATTAATTGTCCAGTTGTAGAAGGAAATTGGTCTTTAATATGCATTTGCAATGAATAACCTAAATTGTTCTTTCCATATAAATAATAATTGGCAAATCACATGTATCTCCTAGAAGGGTGTTGAAATTTACAGTTTTTAGATTTTCCTAGCAATTTGACATGGTAATATAGATTCTTCCCTAGTGCTCATGGTTTTCCCCCAATTTATAAAAAGATTCTTTAAAGAGTCAGAACAGGGGCGCCTGTGTGGTTCAGTTATTAAGCATCTGCCTTTGGCTCGGGTCATGATCCCAGGGTCCTGCATCGGGCTCCCTGCTCGGCGGGAGGCCTGCTTTTCCCTCTCCCACTCCCCCTGCTTGTGTTCCCTCTCTCGCTGTGTCTTTCTCTGTCAAATAAATAAATAAAATCTTAAAAATAAATAAATAAAAATAAAGAGTCAGAACATTTCCATGTGTTAAAGATTTCAATGACTAGATTTTAATATTTTATTTTATTTTATTTTTTTAAAGTTTTTGTTTATGTATTATGAGAGCACAAGCGGGCAGAGGGGCAGAGGGGGAGAGAGAAACAGACTCACTGCTAAGCAGGGAGCCTGATGCCGGGCTCAATCCCAGGACCCTGGGATCATGACCTGAGCCGAAGGCAGCCACTTAACCGACTGAGCCACCCAAGCGCCCCAATATTTTATTTTTTTTGTTAAAGATTTATTTATTTATTTTAGAGAGAGAGCGCTAGTGGGGAGAGGGGCAGAGGGAGAGAATCTTCAAGGAGACTCCCTGCTGAGCGCAAAACCCAACTCAGGGCTCAATCTCGTGACCCATGAAATCATGACCTGAACCAAAACCAAGAATTGGACACTCAACTGACTGAGCCACCCAGGCATCCCTAGATTTTAATATTTTAAAAAATATTTATTACAGTAGAGTTTGGCCTATTCCTCTCTCAATAATCTGAGCAGTTACTTATAAATATCATAATTATTCCTAATACATAATATTTTATTTCTGTACTTCAGAAGGAAATAGACATCAACTTTCTCTAAATACTTGGGTAAATTTCATTGCTAATGACTGTTTCTATTTTGGTTATATGTAGTATGGACCAATTTGATAAGACATAGTGTGAATCTATTAATACTATAAGAATAGGGGCTCCTGAGTGGCTCAATCGGTTAAGAGTCTGCCTTTGGCTCAGGTCATGATCCTAGTGTCCTGGAATTGAGCCCTGTGTCGGGCTCCCTGCTCAGCACAGAGCCTGCTTCTCCCTCTCCCTCTGCTGCTCCCCCTGCTTGTGCTCTTTCTCTGTGTCAAATAAATACATAAAATCTTTTTAAAAATATTATAAGAATATAATCATGGGAATTTTTCACCTAATGGAATTGTATCGAAAAATTATGAATATGTAAATATATGTCAAATATTTCCTTAAAGTTTGGTTGACATACAATACACTGTACATATTTAAAGTATAATCTCTAATAAGCTTTTATATCTATATGCACTTGTGAATCCAATACTACAGTCAAGATAAGGAACATATTCATCACTTCAGAAAGTTTCTTTGTACCCCTTTGTAATGCCCCCATCTACCTCTCTAGCCTCCCTCTCTACATCACCCTACCCCATTTTTGGGCGACCACTGATCTTCTGTTACTATGATTTTTTCCAATAATTGTATGTGAATGGACTCATAAAATGTGTATTTTTTTTGTCATTCCTCTTTCTGTCAAGCTATTTCCACATTTGTCCATGTGTTGCGTATATGAGTATTTTTTTCTTTTTTATTGTTGGCCAACATTCCATTGTGTGGGTATACCACAATTTGATCTATCCACTCACCTGGTAATGGATATTATTTTTTTTCCAATTTGCTGTTCTTATTTAAAAAAAAAAGGTGCAATGAACGTTTGCGTATAATCTTTGCTTGAACATATGCTTTCTTTCTCTTGGGTAGATACATCTGGAGTGTAGCAGCTGGATCATATATGGCAGGTGTAGGATCAACATTGAAATAAACTGACAAAATGTTTTTCAAAGTGTTGGCACTATTTTTCATTACCACCAGCAACGTATGCAAGTTCCATCCTCCACAACCTTGTAGGACTTGGTATGGTCAGTTTGTTTATTTTAGCCATTCACAGAGGGGTGTAGTGAGATTACATTTCCCTAATGACTAGCAATATTCAGCATCATTTCATGTCCTTATTTGAAATTTGTATATTTCTTTTGATTAAGTATTTTATCAAATATGTTTTTCCATTTATTTATTTATTTATTTATTTATTTATTTATTTATTTTCCCCCACCTACCTCAGCAACCCTCTGTTTCCTATAGTTAAGAGTCTCTCATGGGTTTTCTCCCTCTCTGATGACTTCCCATTCAGTTTTCCCTCCCTTCCCCTATGATCCTCTTCACTGTTTCTTATATTCCACATATGAGTGAAACTGTATGATAATTGTCTTTCTCTGATTGACTTATTTCGCTCAGCATAATATCCTCCAGTTCCATCCATGTCAATGTAAATGCTAGGTATTCATCCTTTCTGATGGCTGGGTAATATTCCATTGTATATATATACTAACTCTTCTTTAACCGTTCATCTGTTGATGGACATCTTGGCTCTTTCCACAGTTTGTCTATTGTGGACATTGTTGCTATAAACATTGGGGTGCAGGTGCCCCTTCAGATCACTACATTTGTGTCTTTGGGGTAAATACCTAGTATGCAATTGCTGGGTCATAGGGTAGCTCTACTTTTTAGCTTTTTAAGGAACCCTCCATACTGTTTTCCAGAGTAGGCTGTACCAGCTTGCATTCCCACCAACAGTGTAAGAGGGTTCCCCTTTCTCCACATCCTTGCCAATATTTGTTGTTTCCTGTCTTGTTAATTTTAGTCATTCTGACTGGTGTGAGGTGGTATCTCATTGTGGTTATGATTTGTATTTCCCTGATGCCAAGTGATGTGGAGCATTTTTTCATTTGTCTGTTGGCCATTGGTATGTCTTCTTTTTTTTTTTTTAACATTTTATTTATTTAGGGGCGCCTGGGTGGCTCAGTCGGTTATGTGTCTGCCTGCAGCTCAGGTCATGATCCCAGGGTCCTGGGATCGAGCCCCATGTTGGGCTCCCTGCTCAGCAGGGAGCCTTCCTCTCCTCACTCTCCCACTCTCTCTCTGTTAAATAAATAAATAAAATCTTTTTTAAAAAACTGTAAAAAGCAATTAGCCCTCCATAAGGTAGATGATCCTCATCCAATCAAGTGGAGGACTGAATAGAACAAGAAGAAAGCTCTCAAAATATTTTATAATAAAGCAGGATGGTTGCTGTTTGTGTTTTCCCAGCTTTCCTTGGCCAGCATGGTTACCATGGTGACTCAGTGACCGCTGTGGAACTTGGTACAATCTGAAAATACATTTATAATTTTTGCCTGAATCACTCATTTTTCTAATAGCGGTTAAGTGTTGCTTTTATAATGCTATCATTCTTTCTAGATTAATAATTTAGCATTCAAATGTTGGGTAGAGCTTTTCCATTCACTTCTTTTTTAAAATTTTCTTATTGTTATGTTAATCACCATACATTACAACATTAGTTTTTGATGTAGTGTTCCATGATTCATTGCTTATGCATAACACCCAGTGCTCCATGCAGAATGTGCCCTCTTTAATACCCATCACCAGGCTAACCCATCCTCCCACCCCCCTCCCCTCTAGAACCCTCAGTTTGTTTTTCAGAGTCCATCGTCTCTCATGGTTCGTCTCCCCCTCCGATTTCCCCCCCTTCATCCTTCCCCTCCTGCTATCTTCTTCTTCTTTTTTTTCTTAACATATATTGCATTATTTGTTTCAGAGGTACAGATCTGTGATTCAACAGTCTTGCACAATTCACAGCACTCACCATAGCACATACCCTCCCCAGTGTCTATCACCCAGCCACCCCATCCCTCCCACCCCACCCCCCACTCCAGCAACCCTCAGTTTGTTTCCTGAGATTAAGAATTCCTCATATCAGTGAGGTCATATGATACATGTCTTTCTCTGATTGACTTATTTTGCTCAGCATAACACTCTCCATTCACTTCTATCATTTACTTATTTATTCATATATTTATTTTCTTAGTATGACTCATGGATTCCTATTTTGCTCAAAGATTTACCCTCTGACATTATAATTATATATTTTGATGCTCACATTGTCACAGAATTGGGCAGTGTTAGCCCCTTCAAATTGGCTTCTGTGTCCATATGTTGCCTCCCTTGAATTCCCTGAGAATGTACTTTGCTTTGTGAGCCTGAGTATTTCCCAGTCTGTGGAAAGAAAATAATGTTACCAACCTCAGAGCAATGCTTTGAACATTTAAAGACTAAAAGTTTAAAAATAGCAACCTATACTATGTGGCAAGAAGAAAGCTCTCAAAATGTTAGTTGCCCAATCCAGTTTTGCCTCCTTCATTTTGTCAACCTGCTGCCTCTGACATGAACATGATAGCATGAGTACCAGAGAGAATACTTGGATATGGAGCAGCAAGCAGGGAAGAGCCCACATTTCCATGATGTGAGAGCTTCAGTGTCTGCTGTGTGTGGGAGGAGGCTGTGGGATGGAGCTGGGGAAGAAGCACAGCATCACTGCACAGCTTCCAGTGACCTAAGTAGGGATAAGCAAGCACATGCTCATCCCTTTCCCCTGTGTTTCATGTGCTTTCCGTTTCCCCTCTATCCCATGTGCTGTCTGATCCCCTGACTCTCTCTTCTAGTAGATCAGCAGAGAAAGGTGTGGACTCTGAGCTTCTGAAATAGGAGCCAATAGAGAAGAACCAAGTGTGACATTCAGTGAGCACTAGATGATGTCGAAGAGGAGCTCATGGCTAAAGACTTCCACCTCAAAAACATGTTCATAAAAAGAATCACACACCTTTACTTTTTGAAAACCAAGGAAGAATTAGCTGACAGAAACTCAAAGTAGCCCTTAACCTTGTAACTTTCTTGTGAGCTGGAGTCTCTCAGAGTAAAAAGATGCATGAAGTGGCAGGGGTGCAGCAAGGATCATTCTTGTCTGAGCTGGGATCCCATTTATGTTTGAAACTAGAGGAAATATGGAGCATGAGGGAGTGAGTTACCTGGAAATAGCTATTTTTGATGGCTAAATTTCTTTGTGTCTGACTGTAGTAGTGAAAATCAGAGAAAGAGGGAAAACTGAAGCTAGTGATAATATGCAGTACTTAGCAAAATTTCAATCTGTGTAAAAGCATTGTTGATTATACCAAATTATGTGTAGTCAGCCTGACTACTAACCACACAGTAAGCTCTTGTTTTCTTGGAATCCAAATACCCTGAATTTTACCTTTAACTTCGTGTCACTGTTTTTATAGCTTTCTTTACACAAATAATGCATTTTTATTGTGGAAAATGTAGCAATTATGGATAAGCAAAGGGGGGCTCCCTGTTTGGTTCATTTGGATCCTATAGAATGACATACAGAGCAAACATGTCAAGACCTTATTCAAATAAACTCTTTTCAGAATGGATACCCAGAGCCAGCACAGACTTAGCAAACCTTATATATTCCTTAATACTATCCAGTACAAAAACCAGTGATGCTGAACATGCCAGATTTTCAAGTGCCTTTGGGATTATCAAAGGCAGGTTAAATAATGCAAGGTCTTGATCTGGAGTTCAGAATATATCGAATCCATTGACAAATCAGTGGTGCTCTACTGTATATGGATACTCAATAGAAGAGATGACCTTATTTTCCAGTTATTCTGGATAAGAGACAGTTTACATATATAAGAAATGAGAGGGGACAATTGCTGGTAGATACAAGTTAAGGGTTGCCCAGGAATAATTTCATCTGGATCAATATCCCAAGGAAGAGGCAGGGTGCCATTTCTGTACCAAGAGGTGAATGGAATTTGCCTGTTGAATGCTGTAATCAAAAACAAACAACACTTCACTTTACAGATTAAACTATCCTGTTTTCTCTTAAAAAACTGAATTGACTGTGTGTGTGTTTCTTGTGTTTCTATGTCCCTTCTGGCTCTACTACCTCCTACACATACTCATGGTTATAGTTTATTTTTTTGGGGGGGGGGTGAACTTTATGTAAATTTCACCTAAAAAAAAGAAAGAAGGCGACAGTCGCACATCAGTGGGTCCTGTTGGTTATAGTTGAAACTCAGTAAAGACCAGCATCAGATCTCCAATTCAGGGTTAGACATCCCAGAAAATTTGTTTTTTTTTTTTTAATTCTAGGCAAGTGATGGATACAGAGGGATTGTTCCAGTTAAGTGAAAATCCAGAAAGCTGGCTGATCCCATGAGGTCAAGCTCCCAATCTCCATCCTCCCTCCCCTGTGTGGAGCCCCCTGGTCTGAGACTCAGAGCTGCCATCCTGGATCTCACCACCAGGTGACATTACATTTGTCTCCATTTTTGTTATTCTTTTTTTATGAAAAGGAGTGCATTACGAAGAGTAAAAAATACCACAAAATAGCTATGATACCAATTCTGCTTGGAAAATTCATATGTATATTAAAGAAGATCCATTTGCTTTTGACCCCAAACTACATCGTGTGTATTGATTTATCTCTTGCCTCATCACTGTCAGCTGATGTACAGTGTGGACTGGGCAAATGTTCCTTACCAGGGAATAGGGCATTCTCCCTCCATTACCCCAACATCGTATAGGCTGCCCGACCTTCTCCCACCCCTTTTCACCCCCTGTTCATGACAAAAGACACAGCTTCCCAGATCCTGCTCAGATTCCCTGTCCTCTCAGTTACCTACCCCTTGTTCTACCCTAAACCACCCTTGAAATACCTGCCACCATCTTCCAAGGTGCACCACTGCTACCAGGTGTTTCATCTGCAGGCACCAAAGTATATGTTTTCACGATATTCTTTTACACCTAGCAGTTTTTCCAGACAGAATTAGAGTCATTTTTCGTAAGTTTAATGCCTGGGATTTTGGGAGATTATTATTTTTCTACTCTTTGCAGAAGCTTCAGAGAAGTTTGATGTTAGTGGTACTTTGGTGCCACCTTGTGACAAAACTCTGAACTGTAGCTTGAACATGTCTGGGAAGGAAAGTGGGAGGGAGGGGCTCTGACCCAAACTCACCAGACTGAACTTTCTGGAAGTCAGGATGAAAATGATAGAATTCTTTGGGTACAGCGTATTGATGGCTTTCTCTGGACATTTTATACAAATGGAATCATACAATATGTTGTCTTTCGCATATTGAGCGTCTTTCTCTTGGCTTAATGTTTTCAAGTTTCAAATATTGTAGAATGTATCAGTATATCATTCATTTTTTTGGCCAAATATACCACATTTTATTTACCCATTCATTAATAGGCGGACATTTGAGTTGTTTCTGCTTTTGGCTATTATGAATAACGATGCTATGTACATTCCTATACTAGTTTTTATATAGACATATGTTTTCATTTTTCCTGACTGTGTGCCTAGGAGTGAAATTGTTGAGTCATTTAGTAACTCTCTGTTGAACTGTTTGAGGAACTGCCAGACTGTTTTCATAACCCTGACAGTGTTGAGGCGTGCAGGCATAGTCTGTCGTTCTTCTGATTGGACTCCTGTTATGGGTTTTGAGAAAGAATACCGTAGAGTTGAAGTGCCCTTCTGTCACTTCATATTTAGGAGGACATGATACCCACGTGACATCACTTGATCACTGGAGATGCTGACCTTCATCACAGGGTTAGGGTGGTGTTTGTCTAGTTTCTCCAGTGTACAGTAACTATTTTCCATTCACCTATTCTATTCTCTGAAGTGAGTCACTAAGTCTGTCCTGCCCTCAGGGGTGGGAGTCAGATATGGTTCACCTCATGGAGGCAGGGTATCCACATATATTATTCGGAGTTATTTAAAGATAGTTTATATCATGGAATCCATTTTTGTTAATTCAAACATTTATATATTTGTCAATATGGATTCATGTATACATATTTTCTCAGGTTTTTTCAAATGGCTACATCCCAAAAGAAGGTCTAGTATCATGATTTCTTTGGTGTACAAAATGGATTTTGACTGAACACCCAGGAAACTGCAAAAGAGTTCCCTAACTTTTGCCATTATATATCACTACCATGGTATTGTCTAAATATGGTATGTTAGACAATGCTTTCAGATAATATATTTAGCCATGGCAGAGTTTGGAATGACATTATACTTTCATATGATTTTATTCCGTGATTGATTTCCTTGAAAAAGAAATAAAAACATATGACAGAGTCTATTGAAATGATGATAGCAAATTCTTGCTAACATGCATAAAACATATTTACAAAATCCATTCAATGAAGCAAAATTATAAGCTATGTCAGAGAAAATGTGTGCTTCATTTGAAAGCCCTTTGTGAAAAGCACAGTACTTCAGTTATCTGACTCCTATTCTATGGAAGGTATTTTACAACTCTAGCTTTTATGTAGTTGATCCCATTGTAATATAATCCTTGTCTTACCCAAGCAATTGAATTCTGATCTGGGGATAGGAGATCCTTCCCTTTGGGGGGAAATAGTTGTTTGCATCCTTTGAACAATCATTTTATCATTATAGATATGTACATGTGATAAAGAAGTGGCCGTTAAGTTGGTAAGTGTAATTTCCATGGAAGCATGGGGGAACATGGCCTAGTTATATAATGCATGAAGACTAAGTTGGAGAGAAGGTGCATGGAGATGTAAATTGAGTATGGAGATTTTTCTTAGAATTTCGGTGCAAAGGTGAAAGTATATGTAAAGAGGAGAGTCACAAGAGTTGTGGAGAGGGGCCCAGAGCATTAAAGCATATTTGTAAATCATCAATTATAAGAGACTTGCGCAGGCTGAAATCTTAAAGGGAAGGAGCTATCTCTTCTTTGATTTAACATCTGAATTTACCACTCCACCCTTTCCACACTTTACTTGTTTCTATTCTGGAGAAGTCTGATTCTTAACTAAAAGGATGGTATAGAGTTTGGTATTAATGCCTGGTAAGTAGATGAATGGATAAATAGATGCAGGAGGTGTCTAACATGTCCTGGGAAATCACTGATTTTTGCATCTTAGGACAAAGCTCTTCAGGCAGCTAATGAACCTGTGGTGTTGGGTGGTTGAGAGGCTGCAGCTTCTCAGGATTCAGCAACTGATGGCTGCAAGATGGGATGCAAGATGTGAAGGACCAGCCTGAGCATTGCAATTGCTATAGAAACCTGACATCATTGTGGGATGTTAATGATTTTTTAATAGAGACAGATATGTCCTGGGAAGAAGAGCATGTCTGCCTTCAGGTAGTTGGGACTCATCTGGGAGAGTGGGTCTCGGTGATGGGGGCTGAAATGCCCTGAGGTGTAAGTAGACAGCAGGATTCAGTTCCAAGTCACCTTTTTCTGACTTTGGGACGTGGTGCCCTGGTTGTTACTTACGGAAAGCCATTGGGGTCCCATCTGACCCCAGTGACTGTGGGTCCTGCCCCAGGGGTGTCCTGGAGCTATTTTTCTTCCAATTCAGGGGTGTGGGAGGTAAGACGGGTAATGACTCTGAGCCCCAAGTCCCCCTTTGTACAATGGGGATGAGAATGCTTCATCCACAGGGTCACTGAGAACAGTCAGTGATGCACAGGAGCAAGCCCATGGCCCTGTGGTTATTGTGGGATCATGAATGCCTGTATGAATTAAGGACACTTCTTATTCCTTTTCAACTTTATTGTTAGGGGATAGATAAGGAAAGGAGAAAAAAAAAAGAGCTCTGGTGGAAAATCCATTAAAATGCGATTGTTAGGACTATGACCTATTGTAGCAGTGTCAGTGACACTGAGTTAGTGTCTAGCATGGTGCTGGGCACATAATTACTCCAGGAAAACATAGTGAGTGCTGGATCTGTCTCTCCCTGTGCAGCTCTTCATGCTGGTGGTCAAGCTCACATCAGGGACCTAAAGGAGGTAGTTTCTGAGGGTCTGTGTCCTGATGGTTTCTGAAGCTACTATTTCAGATTCAAGGACAGTGGTCATAAAGAAACCCCATCACCTTACATCCCGTGTGGGATATGATGTCTGGCATGGGTGACTATAGCTGAAAAAAAGCAGTTGTGTATGAGCTCCTCTGACAGTAGATTAGTTTTGATTTCCTGTAGTTTTACATGAAAAGAATTATAAAGGTTGCATTTTATTTTCATGTGGCTTGTTACATTCAGCCATTGATTGATTGATTGTTCTGAATTATCTTTTATTTTTACATGCATATATGGAACATTATTTATGAATACTTGGGAAATACTTTCTTGAATATTTGGTATATAATACCTACTAGAAGAAAGCTTGTATCTGGGAATCATAGATTTTCAATTCTTTTTTGAATCATGAATTATCCATTTGATATGCACTGAAGTAGAAAACCACACAGAATTATCTTCAGATTTAGGATTATAGTAAATATATGATAAGTGAATTATTAAACTCTCCCAAGAAGTGACAATTGAAATAATATTTTTTCCCTTTTGTAAAGCAAAATTTTGTACTTTGATGATATAAACCAAAACATAGAAATGAGTTGTGTTTGTTTGCTGCATACATATTTATTTTTTTCTATTATTATTATTATTTTATGTTAGTCACCATACAGTACACCATTAGTTTTTGATGTAGTGTTCCATGATTCAGTGTTTGCATATAACACCCAGTGCTCCATGCAATACGTGCCCTCCTTAATACCCATCACCAGGCTAACACATCCCCCCACCCCCTCCCCTCTAAAACCCTGTTTGTTTCTCGGAATCCATAGTCTCTCATGGTTCATCTACCCCTCCGATTTCCCCCCTTCATTTTTCCCTTCCTTCTCCTAACGTCCTCTATGCTATTCCTTATGTTCTACAAATAAGTGAAACTGTATGATAATTAACTTTCTCTGCTTGACTTATTTCACTTAGCATAATCTCCTCCAGTTCCATCCATATTGCTGCAAAATTTGGGTGTTCATCCTTTCTGATGGCTGACTAATATTCCATTGTATATATGGACCACATCTTCTTTATCCATTCATCTGTTGAAGGGCATCTCAGCTCTTTCTATAGTTGGCTATTGTGGACATTGCTGCTATAAACATTTTTTTTTAATTTTATTATGTTATATTAGTCACCATACAATACATCATTAGTTTTTGATGTGGTGATCCACGAGCCATTGTTTTTGTATAACACCCAGTGCTCCATGCAGTATGTGCCCCTCCTTAATACCCATCACCGGGCTAACCAATCCCCCCTCCCCCCTCCCCTCTAAAACCCTGTTTGTCTCTCAGAGTCCATAGTCTCTCATGGTTCATCTCTCCCTCCAATTCCCCCCTCATTTTTCCCTTCCTTCTCCTAATGTCCTCCCTGCTATTCCTTATGTTCCCCAAATAAGTGAAACCATATGATAATTGACTTTCTCTGCTTGACTTATTTCACTTAGCATAATCTCCTCCAGTCCCATCCATGTTGATGTAAAAGTTGGGTATTCATCCTTTCTGATGGCTGAGTAATATTCCATTGTATATATGGACCACATCTTCTTTATCCATTCATCTGTTGAAGGGCATCTCGGCTCTTTCCAGTTTAGCTATTGCGGACATTGCTGCTATGAACATTGGGGTGCATATGGCCCTTCTTTTCACTACATCTGTGTCTTTGGGGTAAATACCCAGGAGTGCAATTGCTGGGCCATAGGGTAGCTCTATTTTTAAATTTTTGAGGCACCTCCACACTGTTTTCCAAAGTGGCTGTACCAACTTGCATTCCCTCCAACAGTGTAAGAGGGTTCCCCTTTCTCCACAACCTCTCCAACATTGGTTGTTTCTTTCCCTGTCCATTTTGGCCATTCTAACTGGTGTAAGGTGGTATCTCAGTGTGGTTTTGATTTGAATTTCCCTGATGGCTAATGATGATGAACATTTTTTCATGTGTCTGTTAGCCATTTGTATGTCTTCTTCAGAGAAGTGTCTTTTCATATCTTCTGCCCGCTTTTTGACTTGATTATTTGTTTTTTGGGTGTTGAGTTTGAGAAGTTCTTTATAGATCTTGGATACCAGCCCTTTATCTGTAGTGTCATTTGCAAATATCTTCTCCCATTCTGTGGGTTGCCTCTTTGTTTTGTTGACTGTTTCCTTTGCTGTGCAGAAGCTTTTTATCTTGATGAAGTCCCAAAAGTTCATTTTTGCTTTTGTTTCACTAGCTTTTGGAGATGTATCTTGAAAGAAGGTGCTGTGGCCGATGTCAAAGAGGTTACTGCCTATGTTCTCCTCTAGGATTTTGATGGATTCCTGTCTCACATTGAGGTCTTTCATCCACTTTGAGTTTATCTTTGTGAATGGTATTAGAGAATGGTGGAGTTTCATTCTTCTGCATATGGCGGTCCAATTTTCCCAGCCCCATTTATTGAAGAGACTGTCTTTTTTCCACTGCATGTTTTTTCCTGCTTTGTCAAAGATTATTTGACCATAGAGTTGAGGGTCCATATCTGGATTCTCTATTCTGTTCCATTGGTCTATATGTCTGTTTTTGTGCCAGTACCATGCTGTCTTGGTGATCACAGCTTTGTAATATAGCTTGAAATCGGGCAGCGTGATGCCCCCAGCTTTGTTTTTCTTTTTCAACATTTCCTTGGTGATTCGGGGTCTTTTCTGATTCCATACAAATTTTAGGATTGTTTGTTCCAGCACTTTGAAAAATGTCATTGGAATTTTGATCGGGATGGCATTGAAGGTATAGATTGCTCTGGGTAGCATAGACATTTTAACAATGTTTATTCTTCTGATCCATGAGCATGGAATATTTTTCCACCTTTTTGTGTCTTCTTCAATTTCTTTCATGAGTGTTTTGTAGTTCCAGAGTATAGATCCTTTACCTCTTTGGTTAGGTTTATTCCGAGGTATCTTACGGTTTTTGGTGCTATTGTAAATGGAATCGTTTCTCTAATTTCTCTTTCTACAGTTGCGTTGTTAGTATATAAGAAAGCAACTGATTTCTGTGCATTGATTTTGTATTCTGCCACATTACTGAATTGCTGGATGAATTCTAGTAATTTGGGGGTGGAGTCTTTTGGGTTTTCCACATAAAGTATCATGTCATCTGTGAAAAGAGAGAGTTTGACTTCTTCTTTGCCAATTTGAATACCTTTTATTTCTTTTTGTTGTCTGATTGCTGTTACTAGGACTTCTAGTACTATGTTGAACAATAGTGGCAAGAGTGGGCATCCTTGACGTGTTCCTGATCTTAAGGGAAAAGCTCTCAGCTTTTCCCCATTGAGGATGATATTCTCTGTGAGTTTTTCATGGATGGATTTTATGAACTTGAGGAATGTTCCCTCTATCCCTATACCCTGAAAAGTTTTAATCAGGAAAGGATGTTGTATTTTGTCAAATGCTTTTTCTGCATCAATTGAGAGGACCATATGGTTCTTCTCCCTCCTCTTATTAATGTGTTCTATCACATTGATTGATTTGCGAATGTTGAACCACCCTTGCATCCCGGGGATAAATCCCACTTGGTCGTGGTGGATGATCCTTTTAATGTATTGTTGGATCCTATTAGCTAGGATTTTGTTGAGGATTCTGGAATCCATATTCATCAGGGATATCGGTCTGAAATTCTCCTTTTTGATGGGGTCTTTGCCTGGTTTGGGGATTAAGGTAATGCTGGCCTCATAGAATGAGTCTGGAAGCTTTCTTCCTGTTTCTACTTTTTGAAACAGCTTCAGGAGAATAGGTACTATATCTTCTTTGAATGTTTGGTAGAATTCCCCAGGGAATCCATCAGGCCCTGGACTCTTGTTTTTTGGGAGGTTTTTGATCACTGCTTCAATCTTGTTACTGGTTATTGGCCTATTCAGGTTGTCCATTTCTTCCTGTTTCAGTCTTGGCAGCTTATAGGTTTCCAGGAAGGCCTCCATTTCATCCAGATTGCTCAGTTTATTGGCATATAGTTGTTGATAATAATTTCTAATAATTGTTTCTATTTCCTTGGTGTTAGTCATGATCCCTCCCCTTTCATTCATAGTTTTGTTAATTTGGGTCCTTTCTCTTTTCTTTTGGATAAGTCTGGCCAGTGGTTTACTGATCTTATTAATTCTTTCAAAGAACCAACTTCTAGTTTCGTTGATCTGATCTACTGTGTTTCTGGTTTCTAATTCATTGATTTCTGCTCTAATTTTAATTATTTCTCTTCTAATGCGTGGCTTAGGCGTGGTTTATTGCTTTTTCTCTAGTTCTTTAAGGTGTAGAGTTAGTTGGTGAATTCGGGATTTTTCTATTTTTTTGAGTGAGGCTTGGATGGCTATGTACTTCCCCTTAGGACTGCCTTTGCAGTATCCCATAGGTTTTGGACCGATGTGTTTTCATTCTCATTGTTTTCCATGAATTGTTTAAGTTCTTCTTTGATTTCCTGGTTGACCCAAACATTCTTGAGCAGACTGGTCTTTAGCTGCCAAGTGTTTGAATTTCTGCCAAATTTTTTCTTGTGTTTGAGTTCCAGTTTTAAAGCATTATGGTCTGAGAATATGCAGGGAATAATAATACATACCCAGTATGTAGTCTATTCTGGAGAAAGTTCCATGTGTGCTCGAGAAGAATGAGTATTCTGTTGTTTTAGGGTGGAATGTTCTGTATATATCTATGAGGTCCATCTGGTCCAGTGTGTCATTCAAAGCTCTTCTTTCTTTGTTGATTTTCTGCTTAGATGATCTGTCCATTGCTGAGAGTGGAGGTCTCCTACAATTAACATATTGTTATCAATATGACTCTTTATTTTGATTAACAGTTGGCTTATGTAGATGGCTGCTCCCATGTTGGGGGCATAGATATTTACAATTGTTAGATCTTCTTGTTGGATAGACCCTTTAAGAATGATATAGTGTCCTTCTGTGTCTCTAACTACAGACTTTAATTTAAAATCTAATTTGTCTGATATAAGAATTGCTACCCCAGCTTTCTTTTGAGGTCCGCTGGCATGGAAGATGGATCTCCATCCCTTCCCTTTCAGTCTGGATGTATCTTTAGGTTCACAATGAGTCTCTTGTAGACAGCATATGGATGGGTCCTGTCTTTTTATCCAATCTGCAACCCTGTGCCGTTTTATGGGAGCATTTAGGCCATTCACGTTGAGAGTGATTATTGAAAGATATGAATTAATTGTCATCATTTTGCCTGTGAAGATGTTGTTTTTATAGATAGTCCCTGTAAATTTCTTTCTTTTTTTTTTTTAAGATTTTATTTATTTATTTGAGAGAGAGAATGAGAGACAGAGAGCATGAGAGGGAGGAGGGTCAGAGGGAGAAGCAGACTCCCTGCTGAGCAGGGAGCCCGATGCGGGACTCAATCCCGGGACTCCAGGATCATGACCTGAGCCGAAGGCAGTCGCTTAACCAACTGAGCCACCCAGGCGCCCGATAGTCCCTGTAAATTTCTGTTGTATATCACTCTTGGGGTCTTTCTCCTTTTATAAAACCCCCCTTAATATTTCTTGCAGAGCTGCCTTAGTTGTCACATATTCTTTCAGTTTCTGCCAGTCTTAGAAGCTCACATCTCTCCATCCATTCTAAATGACAGCCTTGCTGGAGAAAGTATTCTTGGCTGCATGTTCTTCTCATTTAGTACCCTGAATATGTCTTGCCAGGCCTTTCTGCCTTGCCAGGTTTCTGTGGATAGGTCTGACATTATTCTGATGTTCCTCCCTCTGTACGTAAGGAATCTCTTCCCGCAACTGCCCTTAAGATGGTTTCCTTGGTTCTAAGTTTTGCGAATTTTACTATTACATGCCGGGGTGTTGACCTGTTTTCCTTGATCTTGGGAGGGGTCCTCTCTGCCTCTAGGACACGAATGTTTGTTTCATTCCCCAGATTAGGGAAGTTCTCAGCTACGATTTGCTCAAATATATCTTCTAGTCCTCTCTCTCTCTCTCTCCACCCTCTCTGGGATTCCAGTAATTCTGACATTGGAACGTTTCATGGTGTCACTTATTTCTCTGATTCTATTTTCATGGATTCTGAGTTGTTTTTCCCTGGCCTCCTCTTTTCCCTTTTTATCTATTAAATTGTCTTCCATGTCACTAATTTGTTCTTCTGCCTCACTTACCCTAGCTGTTAGATTATCTAGATTAGATTAGATCTCATTGATAGCATTTTTAAGTTCTGCCAATTCACTTTCATTTCTGGCCTTAGAGACTCTATGTTGCCATTAATTGATTTCTCCATTGTAGCTATTGTCTTCACAATTGCTAGCCTGAATTCCATCTCCGATATCTTGGTTATATCTGCATCCATTTGTAAATCTGCTGCATAAGTCATAATCTCTGAGTTTTTCCTATTTTGGGGGTTCCTCCTCCTAATTCTGTTGAGGGGTGGCTGAGGGAATGTATAGAGTCCAAATTATTGACCACGACCCAAGCAAGATGCACCTGTTTTCTAGGGACCTTAGGGTTGCTGGCCTCTTGTTTTCCCAGCCTGTCTTCTGTGGGAGAGGCCTGCTGCACTGTTACTTGGGCAACCCTGTTTGAGCAGAGTTGCCCTGCCCCCTGTGGCAGGGGATGGGCTCAGGGAAAATTGTTTTTTTGGGGCTTTTGTTCTCTGGTGGCTTTCCCTGGTGGCTTTCCACGTCTTTTCGGAGAGTCAGAGCAGAAGATTCCTCTCTGCCTCAGAGCAGAGAGATCGCAATCTCTTCTTCAGTGAGCTCTCCAGGCCACACTCTCTCCGTTTTTGTCTGTGCTGCTATAAACTGCAGTCCAGGTTTGTGCGCCCCTCAGCAGCGCTCCCAGTCCTTGCGTCCAGGTCAGGCTCGTCTCTGCCCTTTGTGCTTCTAGAACTGCCAGCCACCCCCAGGTCACCCGTGCGCTCCAGCTTCTGTCCTGGGGGCTGCCCTAAAGTCCTTTCCCCACCACTACCAATCTGCGAGTCTGTGCCCCGTCCCCAGTGCAAGAGGTTATCGCTCACCGGTGGTGTAGGATCCCCATGGCCAGGCTCCCTCCCCCTGCCATTTATCCTCCGATATCTGCCCGCAGAATCACGGCTCCCCACTTCGTGCCTCGAAACCAACCGCCTGCGATATTCTGTTTGTAGAGATCCAGATCTATCTTCTTACATCTCAGGCTGATTTTGTGGGTGTTCAGAGTGGTCTGGTAGATATCCAGCTCAATTCCGGGGACTGGTTGGAATAGGGTCCCTTACTCCTTCTCCATCTTTTCTCATTTGCATTTTTGACTCCTTTCACTTAGCTTACTATTTTCAAGGTTCATCCATTTTATTTTTATTTGCTTATGTATTTTTTATGTATTTACTTACGTACTTAGTAATTTATTTATATAAGTATATATGTATGAATGTATGTACGTATTTTACACCTTGCAGGCAATTTTTAAAAGTGGAGTTTGAGGATGGTGGTTCTTTGGCGCCACCTTGTGACTACAGCCTGAACTATTGCTTGAACCCTAAGGAATAGGAAAATGGGAGGGATGGTCTGTGACACAAACCCACCACACAGAACTTGCTGGAGTTCAAAGTGCAAAGTGGGGAATTCCTTGACCAAACCATATTGGTGGGCCCTCTCTGGACCCTACTAATAAGTGGAATCAAACAATATGTGGTTTTTCCATTTTTGACACCTTTCACTTAGCTTACTATGTTCAAGGTTCACCCACTGAATTGTTATTTACTTATGTATTTATTTATATATTCATGTATGTATGTATGTATGTATTTTACACCTTGCAGGCAATTTTTGAGAGTGGAGTTTGATGATGGTGGTTTTTTGGCGCCACCTTTTGACAAGAGCCTGAAGTGCTGCTTGAACACAAAGGAACAGGAAAATGGGAGGGATGGTCTCTGACACAAACCCAGACAGCAGACAGCAGTTTCTCAGGTTAAAATGCAAAGTGTGGAATTCCTTGACTAAACCACACTGGAGGGCTCTTTCTGGACACTACATATAAATAAATTATTTTATAGACAAATATAGACATAGTTGTGGTCTTTTGCGTTTTTGACTCCTTTCAATTATCATACTATTTTTGAGGTTCATTCACTGTATTTTTATTGATTGATTGATTCATTTATTTAAATAATAATTTACTTATTGATTTACTTATTTATTTATATATTATACTCCTTGCAGACTGTTTCTGAAAGTGGAGTTTGATGATGGTTCTTTGGCGCCAAATTGTGGAGAAAGCCTGAACTGCTGCTTGAACCTTAAGGAAGAGGAAAATGGGAGGGATGGTCTGTGACACAAACCCACCACACAGAACTTGCTGGAGTTTCCATTTTGAAATGGGAAGTGCAGAATTCCTTGACTAAACCATATTGGGGTGCTCTCCCTGGACACTACATATAAGTCTAATCATACAATATCTAAATCTAATCATACAATATCTGGTCTTTTGCATTTTTGACTCCTTTCGCTTAGCTTACTATTTTCAAGGTTTATCCATTTTATTTTTTATTTATTTACTTATGTATTTCTCTATGTATTTATGTATGTATGTATGAATGTATGTATATATTTTACACCTTGGAGGCAATTCTTGAGAGTGGAGTTTGATGATGGTGGTTCTTTGCGCCACCTTGTGGCAAAAGCCTTAACTGCTGCTAAAACACTACAGAACAGGAAAATGGAAGGGATGGTCTGTACACAAACCCGCCAGACAGATCTTTCTCAGGTTAAAGTGGAAAGTGTGGAATTTCTTGACTAAAGCATATTGGAGGGCTCATTCTAGACATGGCATATAAATGGAATCATTTTTCTAGGCAAATATAGACATATTTGAAGTCAGTTGCCTTTTTGTCTCCTTTCACTTAGCTTAATATTTTCAAAGTTCATCCATGTTATTTATTTATTTAGGTAGTTAGTTAGTTAGTTACTATCTTGCTTATTTACCTATCTATCTATGTATATGTATATATGTATGTATGTATTTTACCCTTTACAGAAAACTCTTTGAGAGTGGAATTGATGATGGTGGTTTTTTGGCGCCACCTTGTGTCAAAGCCTGAACTCCTGCTTGAACACTAAGGAACAGGAAAATATGAGGGATGGTCTGTGACACAAACCAACAAGGCAGATTTTCTGGAGGTCAAAATGGAAAGTGGGTAATTCCTTGACTAAACCATATTGGTGGGCTCTCTGGAAACTACATATAAATGGAGTCATTTTTATAGACAAATATAGACATATTTGTGGTCTGTTGCATTTTTTACTTCTTTCACTTAGTCTAATATTTTTTAGGTTTATTCAGTTTATTTATTTTGTTAGTTACTTACTTTCTTGCTTTTCATTTACTTACTTACTTATTTACTGATGCATGTATGTATGTATGTATGTATGTATTTTACACCTTGCAGAAAATACTTGAGAGTGGTGTTTGATCAAGGTGGTTCTTTGGTGCCACCTTGTGGCAAGACCCTACAGTGCTAATTGAACACTAAGGAACAGGAATATGGGAGGGATGGTCTGTGACACAAAACCACCAAACAGAACTTCCTCAGGTTAAAATGGAAAGTGTGGAATGCCTTGACTAAAGCATATTGGAGGAATCTTTCTGGACACGACATATAAATGGAATTATTTTTATAGACAAATGTAGACATATTTGTGGTCTTTTGCATTTTTGACTCCTTTCAACTAGCTTACTATTTTCAAGGTTCATCCACTGTATTTTTATTGCTTGATTCATTTATTTACATAATAATTTACTTATTGATTTACTTAATTATTTATATATTATACTCCTTGCAGACTGTTTTTGAAAGTGGAGTTTGATGATAGTGGTTCTTTGGCACCAAATTGTGACGAAAGCCTGAACTGCTGCTTGAACCCTAAGGAAGAAGAAAATGGGAGGGATGGTCTGTGACACAAACCCACCACACTGAACTTGCTGGACAAAATGGAAACAGAGGAATTCCTTGTGTAAGCCATATTGTTGAGCTCTCTCTCTGGATGCTAGATATAAGTGGAATCATACAATATCTGGTCTTTTACACTTTTGCATCCTTTCACTTAGCTGAATATTTCAAGGTTCATCCATTGTATTTTTATTTATTTACTTACGTATTTATTTATTTATGTATATGTATGTATGTATGCATGTATTTTCCACCTTGCAGGCAATTCTTGAGAGCGGAGTTTGAGGATGGTGGTTCCTCGGCGCCACCTTGTGGCAAAAGCCTCAACTGCTGCTTGAATGCTAATGAATAGGAAAATGGGAGGGATGGTCTGTGATGCAAACCCAGCAGACAGAACTTTCTCAGGTTAAAATGGAAAGTGGGGATCCTTGACTAAACATATCGGAAGGCTCTTTCTGGACACAACATAAAAATTGAATCATTTTTATAGACTAATATACACATATTTGTGGTAGTTTGTATTTTGACTCATTTCGCTTAGCTTACTATTTTCAAGTTTCATCCATTGTATTTTGATTGATTGATTGATTCATTCGTTCGTTCATTCATTCATTAATGTACATACTAATTTACTTATTAATTTATTATTTATTTATTTGCTTATTTATTTATATATTATACACCTTGCAGATAATTCTTGAAAGTAGAGTTTGATGATGTGGTTCATTGGCGCCACTTTGTGGCTAAAGCCAGAAATGCTGTTGGAACCCTAAGGAACAGGAAAATGGGAGGGATGGTCTATGACACCAACCCACCACACAGAACTTTGTGGGGTCAAAATGGAAAGTGGGGAAATCCTTGACTAAACCATATTGGTGGGCTCTCTCTGGACACTACCCATAAATGGAATCATTTTTAGAGACAAATATAGACATATTTATGATCTGTTGCATTTTTGACACCTTTCACTTAGCCTAATATTTTCAACATAAAACCAGTTTATTTAGTTAGTTAGAGAGTTACTTACTTTCAAGGTTTCTTACTTATTTAATGATTCAATTATTTATTTATTTATTTATTTATTTATTTATTTATTTATTTATTTATTTATTTATTATCTTACACCTTGCAGAAAATACTTGAGAGTGAGATTGATGATGGTGGTTTTTTGGCACCACATTGTGGCAAAGGCCTGAACTGCTGGTTGAACACTAATGAATAGGAAAATGGGATGGATGGTCTGTGACACAAACCCACCAGACAGAACTTTCTCAGGTTAAAATGGAAAGTGGGGATCCTTGACTACATATATTGGAAGGCTCTTTCTGGACATGACATATAAATTGAATCATTTTTATAGACAAATATAGACATATTTGTGGTCTTTTGTATTTTGACTCCTTTCACTTAGCTTATTATTTTCAAGGTTCATCCATTGTATTTTTATTGATTTATTGATGGAATCATTCATTCATTCATTCATTCACATACTAATTTACTTATTTACTTATTTATTTATATATTATACGCCTTGCTGACAGTTAAGAGTTTAGGATGGTGGTTCTTTGGCGCCACCTTGTGGTAAAGTCGGAACTGCTGCTTGAACACTAAGAAAATGGTAGGGGTGGTCTGTGACACAAACACACTGGACAGAACTTTCTCAGGTTAAAATGGAAAGTGGGGAATTCCTTGACTAAAGCATATTGGAGGGCTCATTCTATACATGGAATATAAACGGAATCATTTTTATAAACAAATATAGACACATTCGTGGTCTTTTGCTTTGTTGATGCAATTCACTTAGATTACTATTTTTTGGCTCATCCATTCTGCTTTTATTGATTAATTAATTGATTGTTTCATTCTTTCATTCATTCATTTACTTACAAATTTACTTTTTGAATACTTATTTATTTACTTATTTATTTATGTATTATACAGCTTGCAAAATTCTTAGAAGTGAAATATGATTATGGTGGTTCCTTGGCACCACCTTGTGGCTACAGTCTGAACTGCAACTTGAATCCTGAGTAACCGCAAAATGGGAGAGATGGTCTGTGACACAAACCCACCAGACAGAACTTTCTCATGTTAAAATGCAAAGTGGGGAATTCCTTGACTAAACCATATTCATGTGCTCTCTCTGGACACTACATGTAAGTGGAATCATACAATATCTGGTCTTTTGCATTTTTTACTCCTATTAGCTGAATACTTTCAAGGTTCATCCATTTAATTCAATAATTTATTTATTTATCTTACGTCTTTATTTATATATATTACACCTTGCAAAAAATACTTGGGAGTGGTTTGATGATGGTGGTTCTTGGGCGCCACCTTGCGGCAAGATCCTGAACAGCTGCTTGAACACTAAAGAACAGGAAAATGGGAGGGATGGTCTGTGACACAAACCCACCACACAGAACTTCCTGGAAGTCATACTGGAATGTGGTCAATCCCTTGACTAAACTATATTGTTGCATTCTCTCTGGACACTACACATAAATGGAATCATTTTTAGAGACAAATACAGACTTATTTATGACCTGTTGCATTTTTGACTCCTTTCACTTAGCCTAATACTTTCAAGGTTCAACCAGTTTATTTAGTTAGTTACTTACTTTCTAGCTTTCCTAGTTGCTTACTTATTTGCCAATTCATTCCTTCATTCATTCATTTATGTATGTATGTATGTATTTTACACCTTGCAAACAATAGTTGGGAATGGAGTTTGATGATAGTGGTTCTTTGGCGCCACCTTGTGGCAAAAGTCTAAACTGCTGCTTGAACACTAAGGAACAGGAAAATGGAAGGGATGGTCTGTGACACAAACCCACCACATTAAACTTTCTGGAGTTCGAAATGGAAAGTGTGGAATTCCTTGACTAAACCCTATTGGTGGGCTTTCTCTGATACTGTATATAATTGGAATCATTTTTATAGAAAAATATACACATATTTGCAGTCTATTGCATTTTTGACTCATTTCACTTAGCCTACTATTTTCCAGGTTCATCCAATGTATTTTTATTTACTTACTTATGTATTTATGTACTTATATATGTAGTTATATATCTATGTATTTTACACTTTGCAGGCAATTCTTGAGTGTGTTTAATGATGGTGAATCTTTGGCACCACCTTGAGGCAAAAGCTTAAACTACTGCTTGAGCGCTAAGGAACAGGAAATGGGAGGAATGGCCTGTGACACAACTCCACCACACAAAACTTTGTGGGGGTCAAAATGGAAAGTGGGGAATTCCTTGACCAAACCATATTGGTGCACTCCCTCTGGACACTACATATAAGTGGAATCATACAATATGTAGACTTTTTCATTTTTTCTCCTTTCACTTAGCTGAATATTTTCAAGGTTCAACCATATCATTTATTTATTTATTTGTTTGTTTGTTTGTTTATTTATTTATTTATTTATTTATGTCTTGCAGAAAATAGTTGAGAATGGAGTTTGATGATGGTGGTTCTTTGGCGCCACCTTGTGGCAAAACTCTGAACTGCTGCTTGCACACTAAGGAACTGGAAAATGGGAGGGATGGGCTGTGACACAACCCTACCACATAAAACTTTCTGCAGTTTGAAATGGAAAGTGGGGAATTCCTTGACTAATCCCTATTGGTGGGCTTTCTCTGGATACTGCATATAATTGGAATCATTTTTATAGACAAATATAGACATATTTGTGGTCTTTTGCATTTTGACTCCTTTCACTCAACTTACTATTTTCAAAGTTCATCCATTGTATTTTTATTGATTTACTTATGTATTTATGTATGTATTTATGTATGTATGTATGTATGTATTTTACACTGTGCCGACAATTCTTGAGAGTGGAGTTTGATGATGGTGGTTCTTTGGCGCCACCTTGTGGCAAAAACCTGAACTTCTGCTTGCAAACAAAGGAACGGGAAAATGGGAGGGATGGTCTGTGACACAACCCCACCACACAGAACTTTGTGGAGGTCAAAATGGAAAGTTGGGAATTCCATATTGGTGGGATCTCTCTGGACACTACATATAAGTGGAATCATACAATATGTGGTGTTTTTAATTTTGGTCTCCTTTCACTTAGCTGAATATTTTCAAGGTACATTGATTTTATTTATTTATTCATTTATTTATTTATTTTGTACTTATTTATTTATATATTATACAGCATGCAAAAAATACTTGAATGGAGTTTGATGATGTTGGGTCTCTTGCGCCACCTTGTGGCAAAAGCCTGAACTGCTGCTTGAACAATAAGGAACAGGAAAATGGGAGGGATGGTCTGTGACACAAACCCACCACATAAATCTTTCTGGAGTTCAAAATGGAAAGTGGGGAATTCCGTGACTAAAGCATATTGGAGGGCTCATTCTAGACATGGCGTATAAATGGAATGATTTTTATATACAAATACAGACATATTGTGCTCTTTTGCATTTTTAACTCCTTTTACATCACTTCCTTTTTAAGGTCCATCCATTATACATTTATTTATTGAATGATTGTTTCATTCATTCATTCATTCATTCATTTACTTCCATGCTTATTTACTTATTAATATACTTATTAATTTACTTATTTATTTATATATTATACAACTTGCAGAATTCTTGAAAGTGGAGTTTTATGATGGTGGTTCTTTGTTGCCACCTTGTGGGTACAGTCTGAACTGCTGCTTGAATCCTAAGTAACATCAAAATGGGAGGGATGGTCTGTGACACAAACCCACCAGAGAGAACTTTCTCAGGTTAAAATGGAAAGTGGGGAATTCCTTGACTAAACCATATTCATGTGCTTTCTCTGGACACTACATATAAGTGGAATCACACAATATCTGGTCTTTTGTATTTGTGACTCCTTTCCATTAGCTGAATACTTTCAAGGTTCATCCATTTTATTTGTTTATTTATTTATTTAATTTTTACTTCTTTATTTATATATTATACACCTTGCAAAAAATACTTGAGAGTGGAGTTTGATGATGGTGGTCCTTTGCGCCACCTTGTGGCAAGATCCTGAACTGCTGCTTGAACACTAAGGAACGGGAAAATGGGAGGGATGGTCTGTGACACAACCCCACCACACAGAACTTCCTGGAGGTTAACCTGGAAAGTGAGCAATTCCTTGACTAAACCATATTGGTGGACTCTCTCTGGACCCTACACATAAATGGAATCATATTTGTAGACAAATATAGACATTTTTATGATTTGTTGCATTTTTTTACTTCTTTCACTTAGTCTATATTTTCAAGATTCAACCATTTTATTTATTTAGTTAGTTACTTACTTTCTAGCTTTCTTACTTACCCATTTACTGCTTCATTCATTCATTCATTCATTTATTTATAATTGTGTATTTTACACCTTGCAGAAAGAGTCGAAAATGGAGTTTGATGATGGTGGTTCTTTGGCGCCACCTTTTGCCAAAAGTGTGAACTGCTACTTGAACCCTAAGGAAGAGGAAAATGGGAGGGATGCTCTGTCACACAAACCCCCCACATAAATCTTTCTGGAGTTCAAAATGGAAAGTGGGGAATTCTGTGACTAAACTGTATTGGTGAGCTTTCTCTAGATAATGCATATAATTAGAATCATTTTTATAGACAAGTATAGACATATTGCAGTCTATAGCATTTTTTACTCCTTTCTGTTAGCTTACTATTTTCAAGGTTCATCCATTGTATTTTTATTTATTTACTATGTATGTATGTATGTATGTATTTTACACTTTGCTGGCAATTCTTGGGAGTGGAGTTTGATGATGGTGGTTCTTTGGTGCTACCTTGTGGCAAAAGCCTGAACTGCTACTTGAACACTAGAACAGGAAAGTGGGAAGGATTGTTTGTGACACAAATCCACCAGAATGAACTTTCTCAGGCTAAAATGGAAAGTGGGGAATTCCTTGACTAAAGCATATTGGAGGGCTCATTCTAGACATGGATATGAATGGAATCATTTTTAAATACAAATACAGACATATTTGTGATCTTTTGCATTTTTGACTCCTTTCACTTAGCTTACTATTTTTAAGGTTCATCCATGCTACTTTTATTGATTGATTCATTCATTCATTCATTTACTTAGATACTAATTTACTTACTAATATACTTATTTACTTATTTATATATTATACAGCTTGCAAAATTCTTGAAAGTGAGGTTTGATGATGTGGTTCTTTGGCGCCACCTTGTGGCTACATTCTGAACTTCTGCTTGAATCCTAAGTAACCGGAAAATGGGAGGGATGGTCTGTGACACAAACCCACCAGCCAGAACTTCCTCATGTTAAAATGGAAAGTGGGGAATTCCTTGACTAAACCATATTGGTGCACTCCCTCTGGACACTACATATAAGTGGAATCATACAATATCTTGTCTTTTG